>NW_023260530.1:13767-31521 GCF_013100865.1 Trachemys scripta elegans
GCCCCCCGGGAGCGCCCGGGGCAGAGGACTGGACTCGGGCACCTCGCTCTGCATCAGCCCCACAGGCAGCGGGGGCTTGTCTCACCGGGGCCTGCCAGCCCCCACCCAGGGGCTCTCATGGGCACCCAGAAACTGGGGAGCCGGGTGTCTCGATGGCACGATAATGACCCTGCTCTGAGAACAGGGGCCTGAAAGCCCGTGGCAAACGAGAGCCCCCATGGAACAGACAGGGCCCAGCAATCGTCACCCCCTAGACAGGCTGGCCCGGTCTGTCGGAAAGCCCGTGGCACACGAGAACCCCCGTGGAACGGACAGGGCCCAGCGATCATCACCCCCTAGACAGCCCGTGGCACACGAGAGCCCCTGTGGGGCGGACAGGGCCCAGCGATCATCACCCCCTAGACAGCCCGTGGCACACGAGAGCCCCTGTGGGGCGGACAGGCCCGGCCCGGTCTATCAGAAAGCCTGTGGCACACGAGAGCTGCTGTCGGGGTTCAGAGTGGATGCTCTCTCCAGGAAGGGTCTGGTAACCAGACACACCCGGCCGCTTCCTTTCTGCCCTTGGCTCCTTCGTTTGCCCCCATAGACCCGTGTTAGGGTTAAACCCATTTCCCCACTGGGAGTGAAAGGGCCAAGGGGGGCTGAGCCATGTTCTCGGGGGTCCTGAAGGGTCAGAATTCAGAGTGCAACTCCAGCCCCGTCCCTGACCTGCCCGGCGCTGCCCTGGGGTACCAGCTCTGGCAGATGTCAGGGCCTTGCCCGGCTCTGCAGGGCATTTGGGTGAAGGAGGTTTGGACGATCCCGCAGCCTGAGCGTCTACGGAGATCGCTCCATTTCTGTCTCCACAACCCCCTCGGACCTGTAGGGCAGCCCGGGGGCAGGTCTCACTGGCTCTGACAGGCCTCATGGGGCTGGACGGTGCTTTCTTTCCTGCTGCTGCCTAGGCCGCCAGCCGACTCCCTGCTCTGCGAGGCCATGGCTCCAGGAGGCCGCTCCAGCCACTGCCACTCACGCTGCACCTGGGTACGAGCCAGGCCTGGGCTTCAGGCTCCCCACTGAGCCAGGCTGGCCGCCAAGGGGAGCCCAGTCGCTGCAGAGAGGAGAAAGCCGTTACTGATCCAAACAGGGGTGGGGGAGCCTGGGGAAGGGGTCTGAGCGGTGGGGGGGCGGGGGAGGCAGAGAGCAACTAGAGGAAAGGCTCCATTCTCAGAGTGTCTGGGGGGACCCGAACCCCCTTCCTGCCAGGCAGGCTCGGAGTTAGCCGGCTTCAGGACACCACTCCCCTTTAGCCTTAGCCGGTGTCTCCTGTGTGCAGATTGCTTCCCAGGTGCTCGCTCAGCCTCCCAGCAGAGAGCGGCCCCCTCCCCAAGCCCCTGGGCCAGTGTGGTGAGGTCACCCTGCGCTGGGGGGTGCGGGGAGCCGCTCACATCTCCCTGCTGGAAGCTCTCAGTTGCTCTGGCCCCATCCCCCGCTTTCCGGTGTGCAGAGCGGAGAGGGTTTAATAGACGTGCAGGCCGAAGGAGCACCTCTCTGAGCTGCCTCCCGAACGGCGCCCAGAGGGCTGCCCCAGCCATTCCTGGGAAACGAGAGAGCCCCAGCCCCGCCAAAGCGAGCGCTCAGCGCCCGGGCCGGTTTCCTGCTCTTGCTCCTTCCACTGATTGCGATGCAGCGCAGCTCCCGCCTGGGAACAGCAGAGCCGCTCTCGCCGGGAGTCCCTCTGGGCTCTGCCAGGAGCGGGGCTACAAACGAGAAGGCGATGACGGCCCCAGCCAGCGCCTGGCCCAGCGTCCTGCTTCCCAGCTCCTTGTGCACCAGGGCAGATGTCAAGCCCAAGGAGCCGGCCCGGGTGCTCCCTGTAGGGCTCTGGCTATCCCCGCTGAGGCTCCACCGGCTCACAGATCACCGCGAGTGTGTCCTGGATTCAGCCTCTCAAGCCCCCCGGCCTTTGAGCTTTGAGAAGAGCCATGGAGGAGTCCTGCCAATAAGACCTGGAGTCCTGGGGGTGGCTTGGCAGACCCCACCCTGCACGTTCACCAAGGGGGCAGTGTCCCCAGGCCTTGGGCATTTGGGCTCTCCCGAGGCATCCCTGTGGCTGGTGCTTTAGGGCCCTGCTCCTGGGGTCCCCCTGCAGCTTGGGCTGTCACACTTGGCGTCTGTCAGTGGCATTGTCCCACTTAAAACTACAGCCAGGCGCCCACCCCTCCCCCTGCCAGCCACCCACTGCAGGGGTCCCCGGAGCTCCCCAGGGAAAGGGCCGCGGGGAGGTCACACGGCAGGCACTTCCCACTGAATCCCAGCCACCAGCTCTCCTGTGCATGGGCGGTACAGGGGCTGAGTGCGAGGCACACAATGCAGGGCCCCCAATTCTCCCCCTTGGGAAGGCGTGGCTGTGATACTCTGTATCTTGGGGGAACACCCTGCACCCCCATTAATATGATTGTGTGGTGTCCAATGCAAAGTTTGTCATGTTGGGTGTCTTCGGAAGGCTCGTGATGCACTGAGCATTGTTGTTATAGTGATGTTATAGGTTGTAATTTCATGTACATAGTTATGTATCAGAGGGTAGCCGTGTTAGTCTGGATCTGTACAAAGCGACAAAGAGTCCTGTGGTACCTTATAGACTAGCAGAAGTATTGAAGCATAAGCTTTCATGGGTGAATACCCACTTCGTCAGATGCAGCTTTGTCACTATGTACATAGTTATGAGGCTGAAAATGTGTCTTTGTGGCTTAAAACAGGACCAGGCAAAACTCTCCAGGAACAGAGGAGCGGTTAACACCTCATCAGGGCATGGATGGTGTTGCGGAGTGTGGGGGAGTCAGGGCCCTGCACCCCTCATCCTGAGATTCACTGCGACTCTCAACCAGCCAGTAAAGCAGAAGGTTTATTTAAGGACAGGAACACAGTCTCAAGCAGAGCGTGTAGGTCCGACCAGACCCCCTCAATTAGGTCCCTCTGGGAGGTTCAGGGAGCTTAGACCCCAGCTTGGGGTTCCCTGCGTTGCACCACCCAGCCCAAACTGAAACCAAACCAAAACTCCTCCTGCAGCTCCTCTCTTCCCCCTCCCCCCAGCTCCTCCTCTCCTTTGTTCAGTCTCCTGGGCAGAAGGTGTTAATTCTCCCCACCCCCTCCTGGCTCAGGTTACAGCTCAGGTAGCTTCCTTCAAGGGAAGTCCCCCATCCCCACTGCAACCCCCCTGCAACATTCCCAGGTCAAATCTGCCCCGCTCCCTGCTCCGTCACAGATGGGACAAACCCAGCCCAGCCTCATAGGAACAAAGGACACTGGCCTAGGCAGCAACAAAGGATCTGTTGGACTCTCAAGGGAGTCACTTCCCTTCCCTTGGTCAGTCAGGGATTGCGATGAGGTAATGCTCACCTGACCCTGAAGGTGGGTGGCAAAGCCAAGGGGGAGGAAAGAACATGATACAAGGGAGAGTGTTAAGAGCAGCTTAGAATGTGCTTTGCTTTTATTTCATTTGACCAAATCCGACTTGTGCCTTGACTTATAATCACTAAATCTATCTTTTGTAGTTAATAAATTTGTTTGTTTATTCTACCTGAAGCAGTGTGTTTGGTTTGAAGCGTGTCAGACTCCCCTTGGGATAACAAGCCTGGCACATATCAATTTCTTTGTTAAGTTGACAAACTCATATAGGCTTGCAGAGCCCAGTGGGCACAACTGGACACTGCAAGACGGAGGTTTCTAGGGCTGTGTCTGGGACCGGAGATATTGGCTAGTGTCAGTCAGTCGCACAATCCAAGCAGCAGCTGGCCAGAAGTGCCCACTCACGTCGCTGGGAGCAGCTCACACACCAGATGCTGTGCGTGAACAGCCCAGGGATGGGGGTTCTCACAGCACAGCAGGGTAATCCCCAGAGTCGAGGGTTGGAGTGACCTAGCACATCATGGTCCAGATAATACCAGGGGAACATCACAGTGGCCTGCACCGGAAGTCTTGGCGTGGGGCTGATCCCAGGGCCTAGGGCCAGCGTGACCCTGTCGGGAGCCCTGCCCCCAGGAGCTTCCACCCTGGTGCTGGCTCTCTATCCCCTCAGCTCCCCAGCCCCAGCTCTGTGCCTGCTGCCCATCTCCGACCTCCCCGGCCCAGCAGAGCCGAGGAGCCGCTCTCCTTTCCGAGGAAGGGCCCTGACAGGCCCCGATCCTGGCTTCCCTGGGCACAGAACCAGCTGCCCCTGTCTTACCGAGAGGCTCCCGCCCTGTCTCCCTGCCTGTGCTGCAGGCTGAGCCACCGGCCAGCGCCCTGCCCCAGCCCAGAGCTCTGCAGGGATCAGGCTCCCTCCTGTCGGGGCTCTGCTTCGAATCACAGCTCCCTGGGGTGGAAGGGACGGCCTGGGTCACCCAGTCTGCCCCCTCGCACTGATGCCTGGCAAAGGAACCTCGACCACTCAACAGGGCTTTGGCCTACCCACTTGTACCCCCCTGGCGCCAGCAGCGGAGTCCCACGCACCCGATCCCCTGGCTTCCACCTGCTCCCTCCTCTCCCTTAGCTCAGCAGTGGCCGTAGAGTCCGCACTTGTGCTGACAATGCTCCACGGCTCCCGGGGTCCTTGGGACCCTCCTCACAGCTTGGCAAAGGGCAGGTGGATCGCATGAGGCAGCAGAGCTCCTGGGCTGCGAAGCCCCTCCCCAGCCCTACCCCATGGCTCCCCGCACAGCCAGGCTCCCTGGCTGCCCTTGGAGCTAAAGCCAGGGGAGCCCGCGACATGGGGCCATGTCCGAGCTCTCTCCAGCTCAGCCCGTCTGAGAGCGCACAGCGTGAGCTGCCCCAGAGGGTCACAGAGAGCTTTCCCTGTGAACACAGCCCGAGGGAGCACACACGTATTGGGCTGCCCAGCCCACCTGCCTGGGGCTCCAGGGAAGGGTCTGACCGCACAGCATGTGTCCCCCAAGCCCCACGCCCGCTGTCAGGCCTTGCCAGTGAGCGCCCGTCCTTCCACCCGGCTGGGAACAAGAGCCAGCCCCTTGCCCTGGCCACGGGCCAGATGGCGGAGCTAAGCAGGGGATGGAAGGTTGATCTGCACCATGACAGGCTCCAAGGGGCCATTCTGGGAGTGTGGCGAGAGCGAGACCCAGCCATGGCCCCACGCCAGCAGCGGGGCTCGGAGGCGCTACACCAGCTCTGCCCCACCCAGCAATCCTCCTGCACAGGGGAGACCCTCGGGGCAGGCAAATCTGGAGCAGCAGGGAGCTCCACAGCACAGCCCAGGGACCGGCGAAGTCTCTGCTCCTCTTGGGGATGGAAAGTTAATTTGCTTCAATTGATTTGGCTTGGAGGCAATTAAAGAACTGATTAGCGCTTCCCGGTTTACACGGCCCAGCCTGACTCTGTCCTCCAGCAGACACCACCAGGCCCTGCTCCTCCATTCTCCAAAGCCCACCACCGGGCCCCGCCTGCCCATCCACCGGGCCCCCAGTCCTCCCAGTGCCCACCACCCTGCCCAGCCTCCCCTCCATCCTCTGCCCACTGCTCAGCCCAGACTCCTTATCCTCCCAGTGCCACCACCAGCACCTGTTCCCCCATCCTCCCAGTGCCACCACTCAGCCCTGCTTTCCCATCCACTGGGCCCCCCGTCCTCCCGGTGCCCACCACCAGCACCTGTTCCCCCATCCTCCCAGTGCCACCACCCAGCCCTGCTTTCCCATCCACTGGGCCCCCCATCCTCCCAGTGCCCACCACCAGGACCTGTTCTTCCGTCCTCCCAGTGCCCACCTGTAACAATGTGGTTCTGGCAGGACCCAACTGAGAGTGCCAATTCAGGACAAATCGCTGAAAACAGGGTAGTTACAGCCCAAGGCTGGGGTTTTTCCACCTCTAAGGCAAACCAAACCAACCAGACAGTGAAGACTTTGGTCTCACCCCACTGGCTAACCGCAAGTCACACAAGCAATTCCCTCAGACACTCCAGTTTCCCAGTATCACCACCAGTGCCACTCGTTATGGGGATGAATGGTTATGAAAACCAATACCCCAATAAAAGAAAAAAGGTTCTCCTGATCCCAAAGGACCAAGCCCCAGACCCAGGTCAATATACAAATCAGATCTTACTCACAAATCACGCTGTTGCCAATCCTTTAGAATCTAAACTCTAAAGGTTTATTCATAAAAGGAAAAAGATATAGATGAGAGCTAGAATTGGTTAAATGGAATCAATTACAGACAGTAATGGCAAAGTTCTTGGTTCAGGCTTGTAGCAGTGTTAGCATAAACTGCAGGTTCAAATCAAGTCTCTGGAATACATCCCCAGCTGGAATGGGTCATTCAGTCCTTTGTTCAGAGCTTCAGTTTGTAGCAAAGTTTCTCCAGAGGTAAGAAGCAGGATTGAAGACAAGATGGAGACAAGGCATCAGCCTTTTTATAATCTTTTCCAAGTGTAAGAACACCTCTTTGTCCTTACTGTGGAAAATTACAGCAAAATGGAGTTTGGAGTCACATGGGCCAGTCCCTGCATACTTTGCTGAGTTACAAGGCGTATTTGCCTTCTCTCAATGGGTCCATTGTATAGCTGATGGTCCTTAATGGGCCATCAAGCAGGCTAGGCAGAGCTAGCACCAACTTGTCTGGGATGTTTCCCAGAAGCATAGCGTAAGTTTGAAATACAGACAGTATAGAGCCAATATTAATAACTTCAACTATAAAATTGATACACACATATAGACAGCATAATTATAACCAGCAAACCATCACCTTGTCTTAGACACCTCATTTGACCCCCTTTATACAAGATTTGGTGACACTACAGGACTTTGGTTGCAACCATGTTCTATATGGTCCCAGTTCAAATCAATAAAGTGACACCACCCCCAGGACTTGTTCTCCCGTCCTCCCAGTGCCCACCACCCAGCCCTGCTTCCCCATCCACTGGGCCCCCCGTCCTCCCAGTGCCCACCACCAGGACCTGTTCCCCCTTCCTCCAGCGCCCACCACTCAGCTCAGCCCCTCTGGCCTCCCAGCGCTCACTGCCCAGCCCAGCTCCGTGTTCTCCCAGTGCCCACCGATCACCCCCGGACCCTTTATGGTTGGGGCCACCACTCAGCTTGGCTCCCTGTCCACCCAGCCTCAAATACAGACTTCAAGGCTCATATATCCCACCAGGGAAGCATATTCTGGCCTGTGTCCATCCGAGACATGGATCAGCCGCTCACCCAGCACCAGGGAGGCTCTGAAAAGGTTAAAGACACAGCTGGCTGCCGGGCTGCTTCGCAGACCTGCTCCCGCTGCTGCTCTGTAAGGGTGACAGGTCCGGAGACAGAGTGAAACATTCCCAGCACTGTAACCCCTCGGCCACGAGCTCTGCTGGTGGGGCCATGTCTGGCCACCTGTCGAGCTCTTTCCCCAAAGATTCATAGACTCCAAGGCCAGAAGAGACCACTGTGATCATAAGAACATATAAGAACGACCACATTGGACCAGACCAAGGGTCCATCCTGCCCAGTGTCCTGTCTTCCGACAGTGGCCAGTGCCAGGTGCCCCAGAGAGAATGAACAGAACAGGGAATCATCAAGTGATCCATCCCCTGTCGCCCATTCCCAGCTTCGGGCAGTGAGAGGCCAGGGACACCCAGAGCATGAGGTTGCGTCCCTGCCCATCTTGACTAATAGCCATTGATGGACCCGTCGTCCAGGAACTTAGCCAGTTCTTTTTTGAACCTAGTTACACTTTTGCCTTCACAACATCCCCTGGCAATGAGTTCCCCAGGCAGGACCGGCTCTAGGCACCAGCAAAGCAAGCAGGTGCGTGGGGCGGCCCATTTCCAGGGGTCACATTCCAGCCATGCTTTTTTTTCGGGGCAGTTGCGCTCTCGGAGCTGCACCCCTTGGATGGGGCGAGGGCACCACGCCCCCGGGCGCAGCGGGAAGGGGAAGCCCCAGCCCCGGGATGCGGAGCTGCCAGGGCCCAGCCGCTCCCTGGGGAGGAGAGGGCGAGTCCTGCCGGGGGGCCGGGGCTGCACCGCCTCCTCTGCGCACTGGCTGCTGCGCTGCCTTGGCCCCCCCTGATATCGGCGCTTCTCTGCGCGGCCAGGCAGGGAAGGGGGTAAAGCCCCTGCAGGCGCTGAGAGAAGGTGACATCATTCCCTCTGCTTCCAGCCCCGCCTGTGAGCCCCAGCCCCACCCAAGCTTGGGGCGGCAAAAAACCTCGAGCCAGCCCTGTCCCCAGGCTGACCATGTGTTGGGTGAAGAAATACTTCCTTGTGTTTGTTTTAAATCTGCTGCCTATTCATTTCAATGGGTGACCCCCCGGTTCTTGCATGAGCTCTCCCTTGACAGCTAGTGATGTGCTGGGGGAGAAGACTTCAGGAATGGACCTTATTTGCATAGACACGCCCACCCTGCCTAGGTGCACAGCACGATGGGGCGGCTTTGCCCAGGTGATCACTTTTGGCTGGTGTTGGGTTGCAAGTCACTTTGTTATGGGGTGCAAGGGTAATACAGGGCGTTATCCTGCTGTGCTTGGCATGCCCTGGTTGAGGGGTTCAGCCTGAACTGAACTGCACTCACTCAGCAGGGCGCAGGGGTGCCAAAGCCCACCGTAAGTGACACCATTTGACCCTCCCCTCGCCACTCTGCAAGGACAGAGCTGATTAAAACTCAATTGAGGGTCTTTGGTTGTGTCACTAGAGCTGAAATCACTGATAACCTGCTGATAGACCTGGGATGGGACGTGTCTCTGGTGACAGAGTCTGCCCAGCCTGCGCTAGCAACGGGGCTCCCCTACTAACAGCTGAAATCACGCCGAGCTGTGGTAAGTGGTGGGCCCCCAAGGCGTCCCAGAGGCAGTGACGGAGTGAATGACAGAGTGTCCGGCAGTGGAGCCACTGGCGATGGAGCAGCTGGCATTGGAGGGAATGCCGGCGGAGTGAGCGGTGGTGGAGCAACTGACAATGGAATGGCCGGCGGTGGAGCCGGTGACAATGGAGCAGTTGGTGGCAGAGTGGCTGATGGTGGAGCTGCTGCTGATGGAGCAGGTGGCAGTGCAGTGAGTGATGGCAGAGTGACCGGCAGCAGCGGGCAGCAATGCAAAGTGAATGGCACGGCGGCCGCAGCTGAGGCATTGCTCGCTGCATCACCCCGAGGTGGGAGCTGAACTCATGCGAACGCACCACTGAACTCTGCGGCGGCGCTGACCAAGGACAGCAGCTGTAGTGGGGTGTGGTGGAGGAAGGCGGGAGTGCTGTGTTTGTGTCTGTTGGACTTTCACAGCACAAGGAGAGACTGAGTGAAAGGACACAGCCCAGCGTTCTCTGGGGTGCGCGTTTTGTTCATGGCCAGATGTTTTCGAACCATGCTTGTGATGTTTGCCCAGCTTAATGTGGGGCTCCTTCCCCCTTTTCTCTTCCAGACACAGGCTCGGTGCTTGCGAGAGGGGCAGTATCTCCTCTTAGAGGCGCCCAGAGTGCTGGGGAATTTTCCCAGATTTCTGGGCGGGGGCTCGACATGGTTCTCTTCTGTGTTGTCAAAAGGAACCCCTAGATGTTGGACCTGCTGCCTCCACCTGGCAGCAGGGTGACACTGGCGTTATGTGGAGGGGTAAATAACACTTCCTTATTCACTTGCTCCACACCAGTCAGGATTTTACAGACTTCTATCAACTGAGCAGTCCCAGCCTTTAAGCTGTTCTCTATCCCAAATCATTTTTGTTGCCCTTCTCTGTCTTTTCCAATTCTAATATATCTTCTTTGAGATGGGGCGACTGGAACTGCACACCGTATTCAAGGTGTGCGCATATCATAGATTCATATAGAGGCATTATGATATTTTCTGTCTTATTCTCTATCCCTTTCCTAATGGTTCCTAACATCCTGTTCGCTTTTTTTTGACGGCCGCTGCACATTGAGCAGATGTTTTCCGAGAACTATCCACAGTGACTCCAAGATCTCTTGCTTGAGTGATAACAGCTAATTTAGACCCCATCATTTTGTATGTAAATTGGGAATATGTTTTCCAACGTGCATTACTTTGAATTTATCAACATTTAATTTAATTTCGTTGCCCAGTCACCCAGTTTTGTGAGATCCCTTTGTAACTCTTCACAGTCTGCTTTGGATTTAACTATCTTGAGTAATTTAATATTGTCTGCAAAGTTTGCCATCTCACTGTTTACCCCTTTTTCCAGATCATTTGTGAATATATTGAATGGGACTGGTCCAGTACAGATCCTTGGGGAACCCTGCTATTTACTTTCTCCACTGTGAACACTGATCATTTATTCCTACCCTTTGTTTCCTGTCTTTTAACCAGTCACTGATCCACGAGATGACCTTCCCTCTTATCCTATGACTGCCTACTTTGCTTAAGAGCCTTTGGTGAGGGACCTTGTCAAAGGCTTTTTGAAAGTCCAAGTACACAATATCCACTGGATCTCCTTTCTCCACCTGCTTGTTGACCCCGTCAGAGAATTCTAGTAGATTGGTGAGGCATGATTTCCCTTGAAAAAAACTATGTTGACTCTTCCCCAACATAATGTGTTCATCTATGGATCTGATAATTCTATCATTAGTGAAGTTTCAACCAGTTTGACTGGTATTGAAGTTAGGCTTACCGGCCTGTAATTGCTGTGATCACCTCTGGAGCCTTTCTTAAAAATCAGCATCACATTAGCTTTTCTCCAGTCACCTGGTACAGATGCTAATTTAAGTGATAGGTTACACACCACAGCTAGTTGTTCTGCAATTTCATATTTGAGTTCCTTCATCTGGTCCTGGTGACTTATTACTGTTTAGTTTATCAGTTTGTTCCAAAACCTCCTCTAATGACACCTCAGTCTGGGACAGTTCCTCAGATTTATCACCCAGAAAGACTGGCTCAGGTGTGGGAATCTCCCTCACATCCTCTGCAGTGAAGACGGATGCAAATAATTCATTTAGCTTCTCTGCAATGGCCTTGTCTGCCTGGAGTGCTCCTTTACCACCTTGATTGTCCAGTGGCCACATGATTGTTTGGCAGCTTCCTGCTTCTGATGTACTTACAAATATTTTTGCAGTTAGTTTGTGTCTTTTTCTAGTTGCTTTTCAAATTCCTTCTTGGCCTGCCTCATTATACTTTTACACTTGACTTGCCAGAGTTTAGGCTCCTTTCAACTTTCCTCACTCGGATTTGACTTCCAATTTTTAAAGGATGCCTTTTTGCCTCTAGCTGCCTCTTTTACTCTGCTAGTCTCATCTGGTCTGACCTCCTGTACAGCACAGGCCATAGAACTTCCCCAAAATAATTCCTAAAGCAGATCTTAGAAAAACATCCAGTCTTGATTTTAAAATTGTCCATGATGGAGAATCCACCACCACCCTTGGTAAATTGTTCCACTGGTTAATTACCCTCCCTGTTAAACCTGCACACCTTATTTCCAGTGTGAACTTATTGGCTTCAGCTTCCAGCCATAGGATCGGGTTAGACTTTTCTCTGCCAGATTGAAGAGCCCATGAAATATTTGTTCCCCAGGTAGGTACTGATAGATTGTAATCAAGTCACCCTTTAGCCTTCTCTTTGTTAAGCTAAATAGATCGAGCTCCTAGAGTCTGTCACTATCAGGCAAGTTTCTAATCCTTTAATCATTCCCGTGGTTCTTCTCTGACCCCTCTCCAATCTACCCACATCCTCCTTGAACTGTGGACACCAGAATTGGGCACAGGATTCCAGCAGCGGTTGCACCAGTGCAAAACACAGAGGGCAAATAATCTCTCTGCTCCTTCTCGAGATTCCCCTGTTTATATATCCTAGGATCGCATTAGCTGTTTTCACCACAGCATCGTACTGTCAGCTCATATTCAGCCAATTACCCATCACAATCCCCAGATCTGTTTCAGAGTCACTGCTTGCCAGGACAGAGCCCCCCAGCCTGTAAATAAGGCCGGCGTTCTTTGTTCCCAGATGTAAACATTTACATTTAGCTGTATTAAAATGCCTGCTGTTTGCTTGTGCCCAGTTTACCAAGAGATCCAGGTAGCTCTGTGTCAGTGACCCGACCTCTGCATTATTTACCACTCCCCCAATTTCTGTGTCATCTGCAAACTTTAGCAGTGATGATTTTCTTCCAGTCATTGATAAGCATGTTAAATACTGTAGGGCAGGGGTAGGCAATCTAGGGCACACCTGCCAAAGGCAGCACACGAGCTGATTTTCAGTGGCACTCACACTGCCCGGGTCCTGGCCACCAGTCCGGGGGGCTCTGCATTTTAATTTAATTTTAAATAAAGCTTCTTAAACATTTTAAAAACCTTATTTACTTTACATACAACAATAGTTTAGTTATATTATAGACTTACCCCCAATGGAAACAGACCTGGTCGATGACAATTCCCCATTTATAGTGACATTTTGAGACCTATCAATTTAATCCATTTAATGTGTGCCAGGTTCATTTTATATCATTCTAATTTTTTAATTAAAATGTCTCATGCTACCAAGTGAAAAGTCTTATAGAAGTCTAAGTATATTACGGCAACACTATTACCTTTTTCAACCAATCTTGTCATAGCATCAACAAATGATATCAAGTTAGTTTGACAGAATCTATTTTCTATAAACCCATGATGATTCGCTTTAATTATATCACCTTCCTTTAATTTTTTATTAATCGGGTCCATATCAGCCGCTCCATTATCTTAAATATTGGCCCAACATTAGTTTTCTTCCCGTCTTCTGGAACTTCCCTAGTGCTCCAAGACTTATTGACAGTAAACATGAATCCCAGGAAACCCTACGATAACAAACCATGCACAGCCCCACTCCTCCTAGGGGACTGTCGGACAACAAACCAGTCTACACTGCAGCACTTGGAGTAGACCCTACAACAACAAGAACTACAGAGTGCAATACAGCCTTGGTGAGCAGCTCCTGTCACGTTATTGACTTAAACTGGGACCATATAGAACATGGTTGCAACCAAAGTCCTGTAATGGCACCAAATGTTGTATAAAGGGGGTCAAATGGGATGTCTAAGACAAGGTGATGGTTTGCTGGTTATGATTATGCTGTCTATATGTGTGTATCAATTTTGTAGTTGAAGTTATGAATATTGGCTCTATACTGTCTGTATGGCAAACTTATGCTATGCTGCTGGCTGACATCCCAGACAAACTGGTGTTAGCTCTGCCTAGCCTGCTTGATGGCCCATTAAGGACCATCAGCTATACAATGGACCCATTGAGAGAAGGCAGATACGCCTTGTAACTCAGCAAAGTATGCAGGGACTGGCCCATGTGACTCCAGACTCCATTTTGCTGTAATTTTCCACAGTAAGAACAAAGAGGTGTTCTTACACCTGGAAAAGACTATAAAAAGGCTGATGCCTCATCTCCATCTTGTCTTCAATCCTGCTTCTTACCTCTGGAGGAACTTTGCTACAAACTGAAGCTCTGAACAAAGAACTGAGGACCCATCCCAGCGGGGGATGTATTCCAGAGACTTGATTTGAACCTGCAGTTTATTTTATCGCTGCTGCAAGCCTGAACCAAGAACTTTGCCATTACTGTATGTAATTGGTTCCATTTAACCAATTCTAACTCTCATCTCTATCTTTTTCCTTTTATGAATAAACCTTCAGATTTTAGATTCTAAAGGATTTGTGGGTAAGATCTGATTTGTATATTGACCTGGGTCTGGGGCTTGGTCCTTTGGGATCAGGAGAACCTTTTTCTTTTACTGGGGTATTGGTTTTCATAACCATTTGTCCCCATAACGAGTGGCACTGCTGGTAATACTGGGAAACTGGAGTGTCTAAGGAGATTGCTTGTGAGACTTGCGGTTAGCCAATGGGATGAGACCGAAGTCCTCCTAGTCTGGCTGGTTTGGTTTGCCTTAGAGGTGGAGAAACCCCAGCCTTGGGCTGTAATTGCCCTGTTTGAGTAATTTGTCCTGAGTTGGCACTTTCAGTTGGGTTCCGCCAGAACCGCATTGTCACAGTGGCATAGTCGTGCTTGGATCCAGGGCCGGCTCCAGGCACCAGCTTCTCAAGCAGGTGCTTGGGGCAGCCATTCCGGACAGGGGCGGCAGTTCCAGGTATTCGGCGGCAATTCGGCAGAGGGTCCGTCACTCTGCCTGGGAGTGAAGGACCTCCTGCCTAATTGCCGCAGCAGATCGCGATCGCGGCTTTTTTTAGATCGCGATCGCGGCTTTTTTTTTTTTTTTTTTTGGTTTTGGCTGCTTGGAGCGGCCAAAACCCTGGAGCCGGCCCTGCTTGGATCCACAGAACCAGGTCAGTTAAGCTTTGGGTCAGAACCCCACGCTGTCCAAATTTAAATTTTGGGATTGAGAGTTTGTTGGTTAAAGATCAGTGGCCATGAGCCAGAAAGCAACAGCAGAAGCAATGAAACTGCAAGCCCTGATGGACAGCCTGCAGTTTGAACATGAGCAAAAACTGGCAGAAATTCGAATGAAAGGGAAGCAAGCCTTGGCCCAGCTAGAAAGAAGGAAGCTGCCGAGAGGGGGAGAAAAGCTAAAGAAAGGAAGAATGGCTGAATTAAGACAAAAAACTGCCAGACTTCAGCTCCAAGTCCAAAAAGCAAGGGAAGAACAGCAGAAACTGTATCCTCCCGAAAGTCCAGTTTATAACAATGTTGGTCTGTTGTATAGCTCTGAGCAGTTGTCTGGGTGTAACCAAATGTACCCCAATTCTGCCACCTTTTATGTAAATGCTTTTACTGTGTGTTCAGTAAAGAGTGGCTCCATAACTTGTGCCAATGCTCTGTATGGGAGCGGTAATGAAAAATTCACAGAGAATGTAAAAGTCAATGGTAAAAGCTGTTTAGGGCAAATGATGGCTTCTAACATCACTCTGGTTAAATCAGATCTTGTCAAAGAGGAAGATTATTTACCAAATCAGAGTGTGAATGTTGTAGTCCTCTAGGAGTTTACTGTCCGTGTGCCTTTAGCCAGAATCCACCTTGAATGGAATGGTGCTAAGCATGAAGTTATAGCTGGTGTAAAAAAGTTATTGCCTAAGGATCTTTTGATTGGGGAAAATGTTAAAGCTTTGTTCAGTCCAGGTAGTCAGTCACAGGATAGGAATGATCTTAAACCCGTGTCTATTGTGGGCAATGATTGGCCTGGGGAGGGTTCTCCAAAGGGTTGTCGGAGAAGAGCTATTTGTCTGTAAATGAAGTTTCTGAATGTCGGTCTAGTGTCTCAGAAGTGAATCTGGAGTTAAATCAAGAGCAGCAAAATCTTATTGGGCAGGAAAATGTTTCTCTGGAGCAGATTAAAGTGGATGGTCAGGTGGAAGCCCTAACTGAGGAAGGAAAGGGGGGATTTTGGATGGGTGATGCATTGGTGGCTAGTACAGCTTGTAAAAGTGAACCTGAAAAGGGTCACTGTGATTTGCTGGCAGTGGCTCAGTGTAGTAAGAAGAGCAGTTTATCTGTTGGGAGTGGCAAGGTGCCTGGTAAGGAAGCTGCCCCACTCTCCCAGTCTTTGTCTGTAATCAGCCCTGTGTGCTGGGACAAAGGAGAGGAAGGCAGGAAAAGTTTGGAGAAGCCAAGGCAGCCTTGTGGGCTGATGGATTTGTCTAGTCAGCAGTTTGGGAAGGCAGGGAGAGTGGAAGATGAATGTCCCTAGACATACCTGTTTCCTGTGTGGAGAATAGTGATAGTGAAGGAAATGTGCCTGTATCTGTCAGGGGTATTGACTTGCCTATGGAGGAAGCTACCTCAGTCTCCAAGCAGTTGTCTGTGAACAGCCCTGTGTGCTGGGACAGGGGAAATGAAATCCCGAGCTGTGTGTCTGGTAGAAAAGGTGTCTCCAGCTCTTCTTTGGCTGTGGAGCAGACAGAAGGTGCCTTTCAGCCTGGGATGGTTGAGACTAGTGCAGTTGTCTCAGAATTGGTTCTGAATTCAACTAAAGCCCAGGAAGGGAATGGTCCTAAGTCTGTGTCTGCTGGAGAGAATGGCACTGTAACTAGGTTGCATCCAGTTAGTGTCTTAGCAAAATCCCAGAGACCAGACAATTCTGGTGCTTATATTTTGCCTATTGCTAGTGTGTGGTTGGTAAAGGGTGTAGCAACTCTGTCTAATCAGGGTAATACCCTAGCCAGGGCACAAGGAAAGCATGAAGGTGATTTGGTTGTGTTACCTACTGATGGTGTGGAAACTTGTAGCAAGAAGGAAAGGATTCCTGAACTTGTGTGTGGCAAAGGGAAGGGAAATGTTTCTAACCTTTTATCTAGGAAGTCTATGGGTTTGCCTGAAAGGGGATTGTGTAGAAATCTGCCTGATGGGCCAAAGGTGATCCTGGATGTAAGTAAGACCCAGAAAAAGTCTGTTGTTGCTCAGGGAAGTGTTCCTTTAGAGCAAGCCCTAGGTGAAGAGGGTAAGGACAAAATTTCTGTGAGGGGTGATTTGCTGCTTAGAAAAGCTCCTGGGGAAAGGAATCCTCATGGTAATCTGTGCAAGCAGTTCCCTAAAATTGAAGGGTGTGAGAGTGATTTAATCAAGGAACCAGTGGCACCGCTATGGGCACCCGCATGGCCCCACAATATGCCAACATTTTTATGGCTGACCTGGAACAACGCTTCCTCAGCTCTCGTCCACTCATGCCCCTTCTCTACCTACGCTATATTGATGACATCTTCATCATCTGGACCCATGGGAAGGAGACCCTGGAAGAATTCCACCATGATTTCAACAGCTTCCACCCCACCATCAACCTCAGCCTGGACCAATCTACACGGGAGGTCCACTTCTTAGACACCACAATACAAATAAGCGATGGCCATGTGTGACGAACTGGGACTGTTCCTGCTGGGATCTGTGAATGCTGACAGGGGAGTGTAGCTGGGATAGTCTGCATTGGAGGATGGGATCTGCCCGAGGGAACATACCTGAGTGTGTAACATGAGAACCCAGGAAGGGGTTGAAGGCCAGGTGACTCCTGAGCCCGGGAGACTGAACAAAGGCTGTGGGAGGGGTCGCTGAAGGCAGAGGGCTGGAAGCGAGCTGGAGAGATGGTTGGGAGACAGAGATGGCTCTGACCCCCCCCCCCCCCCCCCGAAGGGGGGTGGGCTGGAATGCCCTGGGACCCCAAGCTGGACTTAACTGAGGGGGTCCTGTTGTCTGTGCCTGCAAGACCTGTCTTGGACTGTATTCCTGTCATCCAAATAAACCTTCTGCTTTACTGGCTGGCTGAGAGTCATGGTGAATCGCAGGAAGCCGGGGGTGCAGGGCCCTGAGTCCCCCAATACTCCGTGACACCATGTTAACACCACCCTATACCGAAAACCCACGGACCGCTACACCTACCTTCATGCCTCCAGCTTCCACCCCGGACACACCACACGATCCATCGTCTACAGCCAAGTGCTCAGGTACAACCGCATCTGCTCCAACCCCTCAGACAGAGACCAACACCTACAAGATCTTCACCAAGCATTCTCAAAACTACGATACCCACACAAGGAAATGAAGAAACAAATTAACAGAGCCAGATGTGTACCCAGAAACCTCCTGCTACAAGACAGGCCCAAAAAAGAAACCAACAGAACTCCACTGGCCATCACCTACAGTCCTCAGCTTAAACCTCTCCAACGCATCATCAGTGATCTACAACCCATCCTGGACAATGATCCCTCACTTTCACAGACCTTGGGAGGCAGGCCAGTCCTCGCCCACAGACAACCTGCCAACCTTAAGCATATTCTCACCAGCAACCACGCACCGCACCATAACAACTCTAACTCAGGAACCAACCCATGCAACAAACCTCGATGCCAACTCTGCCCACATATCTACACCAGCAACACCATCAC
>NW_023260530.1:46504-65421 GCF_013100865.1 Trachemys scripta elegans
GAAGGGCCCTCTGGGGAGCCCCTGTGCTGGATGCCCCCATGCCATAGGTGCTGGGGGTACCTGTGCGGGTGGGGTGGGATGGACCCGCTGATAGGGCTGGGCGCTTGGGGGTAGATGCTGCGCGTGGCACACACAGCCCTGGCTACACCCGTGCCAGCCCCAGCAGCTGCACAGCCCCCCACCCCCCACGTGGCGCTGCCTCTGTGTGTGCTCCCCCCGCAGCCCTATCTCGCTGCCAGCTCCTGTCTAATTTCCTGTCCATTGTCCCCGCTGCCAGCCCCGCTGCTGTGTGCCGCCGAGTCCTGCGCCCGGCCCCCGCTCACTCTCAACAGCCATGTCTGTGCCTCCTGCCACCAGGGCCAGCCCCCGGGCACCCTCGCCCACACCCTGCTGCTACCCACCCACTCCCCACCCGCCTGCCACATGCCAGCCCCTGGGGCGCCCTCCCCCACACCCTGACACTGCTCACCCCCTCCCCACACACCTGCCACCGGGGCCAGCCCCTGGGCACCCTTCCCCACACCCTGCAGCTGCTCACCCCCTCCCCACCTGCCTGCCACATGCCAGTCCCGGGGCGCTCAGCCCCTCCCCACATACCTGCCACCGGGGCCAGCCCCTTGGCGTCCTCCCCCACGCCCTGCTGCTGCCCACCCGCCTGCCACTGGAGCCAGCCCTTTCACAGACCCCTGGGCCCAAAATGCAGGCCTGTTAGAGCAGCCAGACCAAAGGGGCTGGGGCAGGGCCTTTATAGGAGGGGTGTGTGCTAAGGTGGGGTGGGGGAGGGGCTGAGTTCTGGGGTAGAGTGTGTAGGGTGGGGGAGGGGCTGGGTGCTGGGCTGGAGTGTGCCAGGTGGGGGAAGGGCTGGGTGCTGGGATAGAATGTGCAGGGTGGGGGAGGGGATGGGGGCTAGATGGAGTGTGCAGGGTGGGGGAGGGGTGGTGTGGTGTGTGCAGGGTGGGTGAGAGGCTGGGTGCTGGGGTGCAGTGTGTGGGAGAGGCTGGGGGCTAGGTGGTGTATGCTGGGTGGGGGAGGGGCTGGGGTGCAGTGTGGGGGAGGGGATGGGGTGGTGTGTGCAGGGTGGGGGAGGGGATGGGGCTCTGCCCGCCCTCCTTGGCCCCAGACTTCCTGGGCGGCCCTGGGCGAGCCCCTCAGTCTCTCTGAGTCTCCCCACCTGTGCCCGGCCACTGGGGGGTGAGGGGCACACACTGGGGGTTGTGAAACGCTCAGGTACCGGGGAACAGACAGACCATGCCCAGTGGCCCAGTCCCTGGGTGCCCCAGCAGGAGAGGGGGAGGGAGGGCTGAGGCTCTCAGATCGGCCCGTCCGGGGCAGTGGGCTGCCAAGACGGGTGTGAGGAGCGGGCGGTCACAGGCGAGTCAGTGATGGACAGCGCAGTGCGCGCACGGGCGGAGGTGGATATGCTCCGATGCTCACACAGGAGGATGGTGCATGTTGCATCCCCAGTGGCGTAATGAGCCTGCTCGAAGGCCCCAGGGAGCCAGCGTGCCCGGCCCCATTGGCAGTCTCAGCATGCTCGGCCTGGCTTCCTGCCCGCTTGTTTTGGTACCTGGTTGTCGGGGGGGGCTGTACAGACTGTGCTGATAACACCAAGCTGGTTCCTCAGGCTGGGGTGAGACATCCAGCTGCGACTGCTCACAGCTCAGTGGGGACGGGGGGAGTTGGCAGGGGCGCTGGCTGGGGGACTGACTGCAGTGCCAAGCCTTAAACAGCTGCTGGGCACAGAGCAGGGGCCGTGGGGCTCGGAGCGGGTGTGTGGCTGGCACAGGCCTTCTTCCCGGGCCCCGAAGGCCTGTGCAACGGGGGCCCTGCATGCTGGGTGGGGTGCTTGGGGGCATGGGGACCATTGCCGGGGCAGGCCGGGTACTTCCGGCTTTAGATTGGGACTAGGGTGCGGGTTCAGTTCCTGGCTCTGCCACCAACTCCGTTATCCTTGGGCAGCTCCTGGCTTCTCTCTGAGCCGCTGAGCCCCGCACAACATGGGGGAGACAGTCCTGCCCTCCTCCCCCCCATGTGGCTAGCCTGTGTGCACGCCGAGGCAGGAAAGATCGCACCGTAGGGTCTGTGCCGCGCCAGGCCCAGCGGGCAGCCCCGGGCCCAGCGGGCAGCACCGCAGCGCTGCTCTCGGCTTGTCACCTCTGCGAGCGGCGTGGGCTGCACAGAGCTGCGGGCGCAGGTGGAGCGGGGTCCAGCTCCCGCATGTGTCTTGTTTCTGTTTGTTGGGGTGGAGATGGGCCCAGCGACTGGCCGGCTCCGGGCGCGGGGCAGGGCGGGCTGGGGCTGACTGAGACGGTACCAGCTCCTCACCCATCACCAAACCCAGCTCCAGGCCACCTGGCCCAGTGAGACCCGAGGGCCCCTGCGTGGGCTCAGCGGGGTGGGACGGGGCTGCAGGCGGCAGGTCTCTGCTGGGGGCTGGCTCGGCCCGTGGGGCCCCGCGCCTGGCCGGATCCCAGCAGGCTCAGAAACGGGGTGGGAACCTCCCCTTGCTCCGGCTCCCCCAGCAGCCCCACGCCGGCCCCGCCCCAGACCCAGCGCCGCAGCTGGCTCCCGAGCCAGGCCCCACAGCGAGTAACCGCCGGGGCTCGGCTCCCCGACCGGACCGGGCCGCGCCTCTCCTGCGCCGAGCCCCTCACCTCGGGCCGGGGGCCAGGGCGGGGTGCAGGGGGGAGCTGGGGGTCCTGGGGCCGGGAGCTGCGGGGCCATGTGCTACCATCCTCCGAGCGCCGCGGGACATCGCGGCCGTAGAGCCGGACCGGACCGAGGCCCCGCTCCCCGCTCCCCGCCGCCCCTGAGCGCCCGCACCCCGAGAGCTCCGGCCACGCCGAGTAGTAAATCAGCGCCGCCCGCCCCGCCTCCCCGCTCCCCATTGGCCGCCGCCGGCGCCGCTCCCGAGCCCATTGGCCGCCGGGCCGCGGCCGGCTCCCCATAAGGGGTCCGCGGGGCTGGCTGGGCTGCAGCCGCGGGAGCTGGGCCGGCAGCGGGGAGCAGCGAGCGGGGAGCCGGGCCCCGTGAGTAGCCGCGGGCGGGCAGGAGGCGACGGGGATGGGCAGAGGGGTCGGGGCGCGGCGGGCTTGGTAGCACTTGGGGCAAAGTTCTCTTCTGCCCCCCGAAGGGCTGCTATGGCGTGGGGGGATATTGGGGGGGGGGACGGGGGTGGGGTGATGGGAAGGAGGCAATATGGCTGGAACTAGCCCTATGGGGTTAAGGGAAGGGGAGAGTGGTGGAGGGGTGCTAGGGCACGGTTAAAGATGGGTGGGCATGGAGCACTGGGGGGGGGTGATGGGGTTGGGGGGGGGTCTCTGGTTGCAGACTCCCCACCCCCTGGCAAAGGGGGTAGGCGGGCTGGCTGGCAGCCTGCAGGTGGAAGTGGCAGCTGTCCTCAGAGGAGCCAAGGTCCCGCGGGCTGGCGCTCGGATGCTAAGGTGACTGCTCAGTGCCACACTGCATTAGCAGCTGGCTGAGTCCCAGACCCCAAAGCTCTGGCCCCAGGGAGGGCTGAGGGGACTGGGTGGCACCAGACTGGCCGGGGATGTGGGGCTGAGGGAGCCGGCAATCCCGGTTCTGCCAGTACGGCCCATCTGAGCCACCCGCTGTCCGGTGCAGCGATGGGACCATGCTGGGTGGGTCAGCAGGGGGGCTGGAGCAAGGTGTACAGTGGGGGGCTGAGAGCCATTGAACCAGACTGGAACCCCTGGGTATGATGGAAACCACTTCTGGGGGTCAGAGCACTCTGGGACTGGAGCACTGCCCCGGAGGTGCTGGTGCTGTCTGCACTTGGCTGGAGTCCTACAGCTGTGGGACAGGAGTGACCCGCTGCTTGCAGCCCTTGGCTGGATCTGCAGGGTCTGGGCTGGTCCTGGTGGGTTTACTGGGGAGAACTGCACAGCCTGGGTACCTGGAGGTTCGCTGGGCTCTGGTACCAAGCAGTGCCTGGAACTGACCGGCCCCAGTGCGGCAGCAGGAGAGCTTTGGGTGGCTGGGTGGGAGACCAGCGTGTTGGGAGTGATGACCCCCCCTGCTGTCCCAGAGCTGCCAGCAGGGGGTGCTGTAACCTCACTGGGGTGCTGTGAGGTTGTGGGGAGCTCTGTGATGTCATTCACTGGGGTGAGGTGGTGGCATGGGGAGTTGTGACATCACCAGGATGCTGTGAGGGGTGCCTGGCTGTCACCATGGCTGGGAAGTGACCTGGCCCAGCCTGGGTGGGGTCCCTGAACACTGAGAGGGTGGAGGTGGGGTGGCCTGGGCTGTGCTTCCCCTGCCGTGACACCTGGAAGGCTGCAGGGCACAGCTTCTGGAGGGGGTAGGAGAGGTTGGGGCTACCTGGGGGGCCCGTGGGAGCGAGCCATGAGTCAGTCACTTGGTGCCAGGTGCTTGAGAGGGAGTGAAGGGAACAGGGCATGGGGCAGTGAGCCCTGGCTCAGTGCTAGGTGTCCTGCTGCTCTGGCCTGGCCCCATGGCTGCTCCTGGGCTCTGGAGCCATGGCCAAGAACTCTCTGACTCACCTCTGCCAAGGGCCTAAGGGTGAAGCCTCATGCCCCTCCCGGCCCTGAAGGCTGCCCAGGAGCTCTGAGCCCCAGATCAGGCCCTGTGGGTCTGCCCATTGTTGGGGGGGATGGGGCACGCTTAAACCTGGTGCTTTGTTTCCTGCCCTGGAAGTGTGATGGGAGAGCTGAAGGGAGCTGGGTGGAGGTGGGAGCCTGGGGGCATTGTCCCTGGTGAGGGGCACCCCCTTGCAGCTGGACTGGGTCAGTGAGCAGGGGAGGGGTCAGGGTGACTGTCTTGGCCTGGGTCCCTGGCTGCCCCTCCCTGTCGCTCCCTTGTTTTCTGGCTCTGGGTTGATCCCATGCGGGCGTGAGGTTCCCTGCCTGGGCCCAAGGAGCGGCTGCAGCTCTGGGCCTGGCTGGGGCATGATGCCGCTCGCTGCTGGGCTGACTCCCTGGGGCTCAGGGCAGGGGCAGCCCCCAAGGGATCTGCTGGCATGGGGCCCAGGGGCTGTTCTTAGTAGCTAGCTTGGCCCCCAGCCCTGCCAGGTCCACCAGGGCTTGGGGTGGATGGACAGACAACTCTGCCAAGTACCTGGTGCCAAGTCACTGGCCTTGGCGCTGCTGAGCGAGGCGGTGCCGCGTGGGGCGGCCGTCCCTGTCCTTGCGTGCTGTGACCTTGGTGCTGTGCCGCGCAGAGCCCCGCTGCGGGACGTCCCCGGCCCCACCCCGTGGCTGCGTGAGACATCTCGGATGGCGCCTGGGCCCCGTCCTGCCGTGTCCCCTGGGATAGGACCCATGGGGCTGAGCGCACAGGTAGTGGGAGCTGCAGGCCTTCGGGTGTTGTGGCCCTTTGAGAGGCTGCTGGGAGATGTGTTTGTGAGGCCAGCCCGCTGGGGTCTGTGCAGCATGGGGCCCGGGCAGAGCCAGGCCACAGCCTGCAGGTGCTGGGCACAGCACCCTCCACCTCCCAGCTCCACACAGCCAGACCTGGCTGCCCCTGGGAGCCATGGGACACGTGCTGGGCTTCTCCCTGCTCTTGGCCCTGCGCAGCCCCCAGTGGGGAGCTGGCTCCAGGCCACACCGACACCCCCCCACTCTGGATCCCTGGGGAGGCCTGTTGTCCCCAATCAGGGACATTGTTCCCTCCTGGAAAGGCTCCATCAGCCCTGGAGGATTTTGCCTGCAGCTGGGTGGGGGGGCGGGCCAAGCTGGAGAGAGCAAGAACTGCAGGGAGCAAGGGAGTGCCAGCACCCCCTGCCCAGGGGCACCCGCAAGGGCCAGACTTTGCCCTGCCACCTGCCCATGCAGCCTGTCTCCCCAGGGCAGAGCTGGGCGGGCCGGGGTGTGTGGGAGGTGCTGGTGTAGAGGTGGAGGTGTGCACAGCGAGGCAGGTTTTGCTAATTAATGGGTTTTTCCCTCCCAATCTTGCCAAGGGGCCCTCTGATGTATTAGTTTAATTAGCCAGATCCAAGTGCTTTGCACGCTGGGTGCGCAATGAGCTGGCCCCGCGCTCGGTGCCGATCACATCCTCCTTTCCTGGGTAATGACAGGCTGGTCTCAGGCCGAGTCCTGGGCCTGCCAGCGGCTGGCTGAGTCGCCCCCGGGGGAGCCAGCTGACTGGCTGTCTCTGCTGTGATGCATACCTAGTCCTGTTAGTGGCCCCCACAGTGCAGGCGGGGACTGGTGTCTGGGGGAGCCATGAACCTCCCCCAAATGCCCTTATTGCCTGGGGTGATGTCTCCCCAGGACTTCACTAGGAAGGTGTTTTTCCAGTCCCCAGGTCTGTAGTGTTGGGCATCTCACACCAGTACTGTGTGCCAGGGCTGAGCGCCGCACAGCCAGAGGGACAGACTGGCCAAGGCCGCACAGGATCTCCCGCAGAGCTGGGAATTGACCCCCCAGCACGAATCACTCGGCATCCCCAGCCCTGGTGTCCCAGAGTGGTGTCATTCCGGCCTCTCAGGCCAGCCGGGGCTCTGCCTCCATTGCTGCCCCACAGCAGGTACCTGGCCTGAGCTCACACTGGGGCACCTGTGGGCAGGGATTTGGAGCAATCAAATTTTTGAATTGCTCTGCTCCAGCTCCGGGCAAAACCTACTGCTCCGTGCTCCAGCTCTGGGCTCCGCTCCGAAGCCCTGGCTGTGGGGCTGCCCTTCTCTGGGCAAAGAGCCAGGCCCTCCGGTGATGGCCTTGCTGGCCCTGAGGGAATGGGAGCTGGTGGCAAAAGGCCAAGGGGCACAAAGCTCTGCTCAGCATCCCTCTGGCTCGGAGTCAAGCGCTATGGCCCTGGAGGAGCTGCTCCTGCACCACGGGAATGGCTCAGTGTGACGTTCCCCTGGTGTTATCCGGACCGGTGATCTGCTCGGTCACTCCAAGCCTCGGCTCTGGGAGCCAGCCTTACCCTGCTCCGCTGTGAGAACCCCCACCCCTGGGCTGTTCACACACAGCCTCTGGCGTGTAAACTGCTCTTTGGATTGTGCAACCGACTGAACTAGCCAATATCTCCGGTCCCAGACACAACCCTAGGAACCTTCGTCTTGCAGTGTCCAGTTGTGCCCGCTGGACGCTGCAAGCTTATATGAGTTTGTCAATTTAACAAAGAAATTGATATGCACCAGGCTTGTTATCCCAAGGGGAGTCTGACACACTTCAAACCAGACGCTTCAGGTAGAATAAACCAACAGATTTATTAACGACAAAGATAGACTTTACGTGATTATAAGTCAAAGCACAACAAGTCGGATTTGGTCAAATGAAATAAAGTAAAACACATTCTAAGCTGCTCTTAACACTTTCAGTGCCCTTACAAACTTAGATGCTTCTCACCACAGGCTGCCTGGTTGCCCTTCAGCCAGGCTCTGCCCTTTGATCAGCGCTTCAGTCGCTTGGTGGTGGTGTCTATAGATGGAGGTGGAAGAGAGAGGAAGAGCCTGGCAAACATCTCTCCCTTTTATCATGTTCTTTCTTCCCTCTTGGCTTTGCCCCCCGCTCAGGGTCAGGGGAGCATTACCTCATCGCAGTCCCTGACTGACCAAGGGAAGGGGGGTGACTCACTCGAGCGTCCAACAGATCCTTTGTTGCTGCCTAGGCCAGTGTCCTTTGTTCCTGTGAGGCTGGGCTGGGTTTGTCCCATCCATGTCCTGATGAGGTGTGGACTGGCCCTCTGCTCTTGGAGAGTTTTTGCCTGGGCCTGTTTTAAGCCACAAAGACACATTTTCAGCCTCATAACTATATACATGAAATTATAACCTCACTATAATGTTATTGTAACATCACTATAACAACACTGCTCAGTGCATCACGAGCCTTCCGAAGACACCCGACATGACAAACTTTGCATTGGACACCACACAATCGTATTAGGATGAACATTGGGGTGTAGGGTGTTCCCATGGGGTACAGAACATCACCCTCAGCCTGGCCTGTTACTGGGAGCCCTGTGCTGCCTGGCAAGGACTGACCAGCTCCCTCCCGGGGGCTCTGGCTTCTGTCACGAAGTGTTGGGGAGTCAGGACCCTGCACCCCTCTTCCTGCGATTCACTGTGACTCTCAGCCAGCCCGTAAAACAGAAAGTTTATTAGATGACAGGAACACAGACCCAAGCAGAGCGTGTTAGGGGTACAACCAGAACCCCTCAATCAAGTCCTTCTGGGGGGTTCAGGGAGCTTAGACCCCAGCTTGGGGTTCCCTGCGTTCCTCCACCCAGCCCAAAACTGAAGAACTCCCAAAACCCTCCAGCAGCTCTCTTCCCCCCTCCCCTCTGCTCCTCCTGTCCTTTGTTCAGTCTCCCCGGCAGAAGGTGTCACTTCTCCCAACCCCCCTCCTGGCTCAGGTTACAGGTCAGGTAGCTTCCTTCTCATCCCCAATGTAACACATTCCCCCGAAAATTCCCCCCCCCCCCCCCGCTCCGTCACAGCTTCCCCCTCTAGGAATTGCCTGGTGAATTTTCTACTGCAAACCTCACCCTGGCTGCAATGATCCAGTGGCTGTCCAGGAATCCCTGTGCCCCTGCCCTGGGAACTCCTTGAGGGAGACCAGCTCTGCCTGTCTGTGCAGCGCCCGGCACCATGGCCCAATCCCAGCTGGAGCCTCGACCCTACCAGCGTACGCGGCCAGTTTGGCTCCAAGCCGTGCTGTCCACACACCTCTCCCATGCTTGGATTGGGACTCTGGAGCCGGCCTGGCACGGGTGAGCAGGAGCGGGCAGCCAGCCCTCCTGAGCACGCCAGACGCTGAGAGCCGGAGCCACTCTGACAAAGTCCTTTGACTTCAGTGAGGTGCCCTGGGCCTGAAGCTCAGCGGCTGGGAGGACGCTGGCCCTGGCTGAGCGGAGGGGGAGAGCAAGCTCATAGACTCATAGACTTTAAGGTCAGAAGGGACCATTATGATCATCTGGTCTGACCTCCCGCATGATGCAGGCCACAAAGCCATCCCTACCCCTTCCCTGGACTCTGCTGTTGAAGTCCCCAAATCCTGTGGCTTAGAGACTTCAATTAGCAGAGAATCCTCCTGCCAGCGATCCCTGCCCCATGCTGTGGAGGAAGACGAAAAACCTCCAGGGCCTCTGCCAATCTACCCTGGAGGAAAATTCCTTCCCGACCCCAAATATGGCGATCAGTGAAACCCCGAGCATGTAGGCAAGAATCTCCAGCCTGACCCTCATTAGCCATTATACTATTTACCTGCCAAGGCACCGTCTTCCTTTGACTAAAATCACGTTATCCCATTAAACCATTCCGTCCATAAACTTATCTAGCTTAATCTTAAAACCAGACAGGTCCGTCGCCCCCTGATGGGTGGTGCCTAGCGAGGGGCTGCTGGCATCCCCGTCAGCGACTGCTAAGCAGGTCCCTGAGCTGCCCTAGGTGTCTCAGGGGCTGAGGGCAGCTCTCACCTGGGCTCCGGGCTGGCAGCTTGCCCCCAGGGGTTCCAAGTGGCATCCCCACTCACTCCCTACCCTGGGGAGAGTGTTGGCACCATGCCGGCTGCTACAGGCCGGGGCTGCCTTAGCAGCGCAGGAGGGTCCCAGCTCTGCCCACTTGCAGCAGCGAGGGCCTGGATGTTTGTGGGTTCATCTCAGGGATTCCCGGGGCCCTGGAGCACCCGGAGGTGGAGCGCCAGCCCTGTCTCAGCCCTGCTGCCTCTCCTGGGATGCGCCGGAGCCGATTCCCTTGGGAAGAGCTGCGGCAAGCGTTGAAGGGGGGGCGCTCAGGAGGACACAACCAGAGTGAAGGTGGATGGAGGGGCCAGGAACTCTGTGCTTTCATGGGGTAACCCCCAGGCAGAGAAGGCCTGGGGGTCCCAGTGGGAAAGGCTGAGAGTATGGGCATGAGGCAGGTGGGAAAGCTTTCTTGGGAATGATTTTGTTGTTGGAATAAATCCAGCCCGGGAAGGGGTGCTGCTGACCCAGAAGAGAGCTGTTTGAGAGCCTGAAACATGGGGAAACTGAGGCAGGGCACTGCTGCACCACCCTAGGCCACAAGGGGGTGCTCAGCAGGCAACCAACTCTGCCACAAGCCCTGAATCCGAGCACCTGGGGGCTTGACTCCATGGAGTCTGGGGGATGGACGCCTTGCTCTGCCCTTCACACGCCCCTTCCAGCCAGGAGCTCCCAGACCTTTCATCCTGTGGCCTTCTGGGCCATCGTGGGGACTGGCTGGCGCTCCGCAGCCCTGAACGTCCTCTCAGAGTTACCCTAGAGACTGCTGCAGCTGGCCTATCCCCAGAAAATCCCCTGCTGCTGCCGCCAAGGGGCCTGCGCGCCACGCTGGGTGTGTCTGAGCCAATGCTGCCAGGGCCGTCGTTCTCCACCGCAGCTCGGCCAGCAGGGCTCTTGCCGGAACACAAGTAGACCAGGCAGAGAGCTCGTGCTGTGCGAGAGGGGACAGTGGCTGGCTCTGGCCCGTCAGGGGGTTCATGGCCAGGAGCATTTCGCTGATGGGTGGCCTGGGGGATATGCTCATTAGCCATGGAACTGTCTCATTGTTTTACACCCTGCAGCTCCTGTGGCAGAGAGTTCCACCTGCTAACGGTGCTGTGTGCGGAACTGGGTCCTTTCAACGCCCTTGACCGTCCCCTTGTTCCAGCCAGTCGCCCTTGGCCAGCAGGGCTGTGTCCCCCCTGAGCAGGTTACTCCACCCTGTCCCCTGGGCCAGCTCTCCAAGGCTGGACTCGGCCTGCGCCCTTCTCTTCCTGCTCTCCCTCAGGAGACGTGCAGGCCAGAGCAGCATGGTGCTACTTGCAGCATCGCCCTCTGGAGCTGCCCCGGCCCCACGGCTCTGCCCAGGGCCAGGGCTCTGGAGCTGCCCCGGTGGCGCCAGTGCCCTCCGCTGGGCGAGAGCTAGTGCAAACCCTGGGCAGGCGGGAGCTTTTCCCTGGCATGTGTTGCCATTGCATGGCCTGGCCCCCAGCGGTGTTGGGTCTGGGACACTCCTCACCACGCTCCGCTCCTGCCGACCTGGGTCACGTTGTCCCCACTCAGCCCAGCTGGCTAGACAGCATGGGCCCCTGGCCAGCCTCGCAGCCCTGCTATTTGCCGTGCGCCATAAGAACAGCCCCGCTCCCCGGGCAGCATCTGCCAGGCACTGCGTGAGCCCTGGCCCAGGGGAACTGCAGGGCAGGGACAGGTGCCAGGCCTAGCCAAGCTGCCTCCCTGGCTCCTGCTCGCTGCTGGCCAGAGGCGGCTGGGAAGCGGCACAGACCGTGGGTCGGATGCTCTCAGGTTGTGGTAGTCTCAGCCACGTCCCCGGGGTGGCGGCAGGGCCGCCCGGGGGGGGGGGGGCGCAAATGGGGCAATTTGCAACTATTTTTTATGGAAGGGGCCCCTGAAATTGCTTTGCCCCAGGCCCCCTGATTCCTCTGGGTGGCGCCCGGCTCATGGGGCTGTGGGGGCCAGGGACTGGGGATCTCGTGCTGCAGTCACTGCGCTGGGCTGTTGTCACGGACTCACAGATCGTGCCCGCTCTTGGCCCCGTGCGGTCCGTGGGGAGTGCCCCTTTCAGTGCGACAGCCCTTCTCGGGGGTCCACTCTCTCTCGGGGTCAGGCCCCTCCACCTCCTGGAGCCGCACCTCTCTGAGCCTTAGCACGTCTGTCTCTGCCGTGGGCCCCCTCAGGGAGTCTACTCGCTCTGGACCCCCGGGGCCTCCACCCCCGAAGGGGTTGATGCAACCCTGTTCTCTAGACCAGAGTGACTCTCAGCCAGTGTAACACAGGAGGGTTTATTGAGTGTCCGAACCCAGCAGAGGAAACTCTCAGGGTCTCCCAGTCTCCCTGCATCCAGGTGGGCTCTGTGTGCTCCCCCTCTCCAGCCCCGAGCCCCCCTGCTTCCCAGCTGGGCATCTGAGATCCCCGGCCCCAAACCCCGCTTCTGTCCATTGTCTTCTCTCCAGGTAAACAGGGTCGCCTGGGCTCCCTCTCCTCGCTTCTGTCCTCTGACTGGAACCGGCTGGTCAGGTCATCGGGGTCCTCTCTGCAGCCCATTGTCCGCCCACTGGCCGGAACCAGCTGTGACTTCCAAGCTGAGCCTCCAGGTTGCCAGGTCACCGGTCGCTGGGGTGTCCCTCCTCCAGGCCATCGGCTGGGGTCCCAAGTTCCCTCTCCGGTCCTCTGTAACCACAAACTCCCTCTCCCCTCACCTCGTTAAACCAGTAACATCCAGGGACACTGAGTCCCACCCCCTCTGCATGCAAACCATTGGAAAACAAGGAAAAAACAAATCCCCCACTTCGTCACAGCTGGGTATGCCCGTCTCCTGCCCAGACCTCGCTGTCTGGTTGCCCTGTGCAGCCTGTGCCCATCTCCCCTCGTGGCTTTGCCTGGGCCCGGGGCCTCGTCTGCACTAGGAAACAGGCACCCATGGCACCGTGCAGCCACTGGGGTGTCACACAGCGCAGGCCTCCGCAGAGCCTGCTGCACCTGCTGCTCGTGTGGTTCAGGTGTCAGCAGGCGCTGCCCCATGTGCCTGCCCTGGGCCCACCGCCCACAGGGCCAATCCCTGCCTGGGGGCACAGGCCAAGCGTGGGCGGACAGCTGGGGCCATGGCCCAGCCATAGGTGCCATCTGCAGCAGTGACCTCACCGCAGCGAGGGCGCCTGTGAGGGGCTGAACTCTGGAGCGGCTGGGTCTGGGGGCAGGGATGTGATGGCAGCTGTGGGGGCTCGGGCAGCAGCGCTCTCTGGCTGGGGTCGGGGGGGGCGGTGCTGGGAGGCTGGGGGAGCTCCCCAGGCAGGGGGCAGACACTCGGGCGTCTCCCAGACTGAGCCCTGTGTGGGTTTGGTTCCAGGTGCCGAGGATGCTGCTGCTGGTGTGGTTGCTGCCGCTGGCGTGGCCCGGCGAGGGCTCCCAGCGCGGCGAGCCGATGTTCACAGCCGTCACCAGCCGTGTCCTTCCGCCCGACTACGACAGCAACCCCACGCAGCTCAACTATGGCGTGGCCGTCACCGACGTGGACGCTGACGGGGACTTGGAGATCGTGGTGGCAGGGTGGGTAGCGGGGCGGGAGCAGGGTCCCTGGTGCTCCCAGTCCCACCCTTCCCTCTGCCCTGGGGGTGCGCAGGGTCCCGAGGCCCCGTGTCCCTCTGCTGCTCTGGGTGTCGTGTGCCCAACCCCGGCGAGGGATGGGGGGCAGCTGAGCTCCGGCACTGGCGCACTTGCAGGCCGTGCTGACTGCGGGGCCCTGGCACCTGCATGCTGCCTGGCTCCCGGGTGCTGCCTCTGGCCTGGGGCGTGTCTGGCTGGAGGAGGTGCTCTGGGCCAGGGAAAAGCCTCTGACAGTCAGGGCCCTGGGGATGTGTCTGTCGTGGATTGTGGGAGAGTTAGGGCCCTGCACCCCTCTTCCCGAGATTCACTGCGAGACTCAGCCAGCCAGTAAAGCAGAAGGTTTATTTAAGGACAGGAACACAGTCTCAAGCAGAGCGTGTAGGTACGACCAGACCCCCTCAATTAGGTCCCTCGGGGAGGTTCAGGGAGCTTAGACCCCAGCTTGGGGTTCCCTGCGTTGCACCACCCAGCCCCAACCGAAAACTAAACTCCCAACTCCTCCCGCTGCTCCTCTCCTTTGTTCAGTCTCCCGGGCAGAAGGTGTTAATTCTCCCCACCCCCGTTCCTGGCTCAGGTTACAGCTCAGGTAGCTTCCTTCAAGGGAAGTCGCCCCTCCTCACTGCAATCCCCCTGCAACATTCCCAGGTCAAATCTGCCCTGCTCCCTGCTCCGTCACAGTGTCGCAGGGAGCCTGTTCTTGCATTTCACCCTTCTGGAAAAGCAGTGCTGGCTGCCGGCTCCCTATGGCACCCTGGGCTGCCCTGCCCCAGCGGGGCTCCCATCCACCGAGAGGGGCCCGGTGCTTGGGGCGTCAGCCGCACCTGTGGCCCACTTGACCTTGAATGGAAGATGTCTGGCTCAGGAAGGGTGGCAGCGTGCCCCGGCCTCCAGGTCCCTTCTGCAGGGCGCTACCAGCTCAGCCCTGTGGGGCTGGGGCCCCACTCACCTGTGATGCTGCTAATGGGCTGGAGGTTTTGTATAGCCCTTGACTGGGGCCCCCTCGGCAGGGTCCCCAAGCGTAGGCCAGCCCTGTGCTCCCTGCACACCCCGTCCCTGCAGCACCCACTGGAGCTGGCCGCGGTGCACGAGGGAGGGCACCTGCCAGCACTGCATGTGGGGGGGGGGGCATGCCCAGGGGCATCTGCATATGTAACGAGCTAGATGTGTGGCGCTCGTGGCTCTTGTCCCGTCCCCCATGGATGCCAGCCCCTCTCCAGCGGCTGGGCCCGTCCTCCGGGTGTGGGGCTGCCGGGGCCCCTAGCCGCTGCATGGTGCTCTCCTGCTGATAGCGCCCCCTGCACACAGCAGCCCCAGAGCCGGATCTGTGGGTATTACCCCCAGCCCCTTGCCATGGCCCTGCCTACAGGCCCCCGCCCCAGAGCCTGTAGGGCGCACTGGCTGCTGCTTCCTCCTGCGCAAGGGAGAAGGGAAGCCAGCAAACCCAGCAAGAGCCACGCTGCCCCAGGCCAGAACCCTGCTGCCCCGCTTAGGGTGCCCCCCCTTTGTCCGGGGCTGGAGGAGGGACTAATGGCAGTGTAGATAGTCTGAGAGGACGTGGCAGGTAGGGGAGCCAGAGTCGTGCCCAGGGCGCTGTGATTAAAGCCCCCCCAGCACCCATCGTTCTATCTCATAGAGCTGGAAGGGACCTTGAAAGGTCGAGTCCAGTCCAGTCCCCTGCCTTCACAGCAGGACCAAGTACCGTCCCTGACAGATTTTTGCCCCAGATCCCTAAGTGGCTCCCTCAAGGATTGAACTCACAGCCCTGGGTTTAGAGGCCAATGCACAAACCACGGAGCTCTCCCTCCCGCCCATGGGCTCCCTTGGGCCCCGCGGGTGCTTGGAGGTGGGTTCTGGGCCCTGTTGCAGCAGGAGCAAGAGGCTCCCGCGGCTCATGGATCTGGCTGGTGGCCCGGCTGGCGCAGGCCCCGTTAGACGGTTGGGCTGGAGGTGTCTGAGCAGGGAGTTTCCATCTCTGCCGTGGTCTCTGGGCCAGGCTCTGGCTGGCAGCTGTGCCCTGCCCCCTAGCTGGGGATGGGTCTGTCCCTGTCCCGGCTGGGTGGCTAACGGCCTGGCCTGCTGGGGTGGGGGGGCTCAGGCTTTCTGGCTCTGCTGCTGTTCCCTGAGGCCTGGCTAGGTAAAACCTGCCCCTGTAAATGCCCATCCTCACCCAGCCTAGGGCTGCCCCCTGTTTTCCTCCAGCCCCCCAGCCCTTGCTGTGCCCAAGTCAGATGATCTCACAGAGGGGCAGCTCCTGGCTGGGTGTTTCCAGGTGAGGGCAGCGTGGGGGGCCATGCACCCCCCACCCTGGGCACAGCAGCAGCTGCTCCCTGAGCTCCGGCTCCTTCGGCCCCGGCGGTGCTGTGAGGTGGTGGCCGAGCAGAAGGAAAGCGGCTCTCCCTCGTTAGGGCAGCACGTGGGCCCGGCTGGGCGGGGGGGGCTCGACTGCTCCCACATGGGCAGTGCCCCGTGCCATGGCCCAGTGTGGGGGAATGTGGGCCTCGCTGCCTGGGCCCATCTCCTGGAGTAGGGGTGAGGCTGGAGCGCCCTCCCTGAGGCCTGTATCCTGGGAACAAGAGAGGCCCAAGCAGCACCCCAGCAAGTGCCCCCTCCCCTGCCCCCCCCCGGCGATGGGCCTTAGCCCTGCCCTGAACGGGCTGCTTGTAGGGACCCCCAGCTGGGGCATCAAGGCCTTGGCTCTCCCCGCCTGGGACAGGCAGGTTGCAGGTGGGGTAGTCTGCGTTCCTGGGGCGCCCTGGCGAGGAGGGCGGTGCGGAGGGGCTGGGAGTGCAGGCTGCTGCTCCCCCCCCCGCCCCGGCGGATCTGGGCCTGCTCCCCTCCCGTGCCGCGTGGAGCAGAGACGGCAGCAGCTGGAAGGAGAGTTGTGTAACCAGCCCTGGCGCCAGTTGTGTAACGTGTTTACTGGAGCTCAGGGCACGGCAGGGCCCCTCTGGGGTGGGCAGAGCTCAGCGGGGATCTGACTTGTTCCAGGCCTCCCCAAGCCTCCTGTGCTGGGGCCCTGTGGAGGGGCCTTGCCCTGCTCTAGGGCTGCCCCATGGCTGGAGGGGGCAGGGCACGGAGCCTGCAGAGGGGCAAACGCTCAGCTCCTGGCACTGGGCCACGTCCTCCCCCAGTCTGTGCCCCAGGGGCCCCAGCAGGGCCATGCCCTGGGCTGGCAGCCACCCTCTCTCCAAGTGCCCAGGCTTCCTCTGGCGCAGCAGCCCGGCTGCCTGGGTCGCTGGCACCAGAGCTGTGGGCCTGGGCCCGGCCCCATGTGGCTGCCCCTCACTGTGCCATGCTTTGCCCTGCCCGGAGGCCATGGTGCAGCAACGTTCAGTCTTGCTCCTCCCTCAGCTGGGGGGCCCAGCCCCTCTGAGCCTTGCCTGGGGCAGCCATGTCTGGGGTGGTGAGCAGAGGGGCCAGCCCCGCTGTTTCCATGCGTGCTGGCAGGGTGCTCTTGGGGGGCCAGGCCACTCTGCATGCTGGAGCCTGTCGGCCTGACAGAACAAGGAGCAATGGTCTCAAGTTGCAGTGGGGGAGGTCTAGGTTGGATATTAGGAAACACTATTTCACTAGGAGGGTGGTGAAGCACTGGAATGGGTTCCCTAGGGAGGTGGTGGAATCTCCTTCCTTAGAGGTTTTTAAGGCCTGGCTTGACAAAGCCCTGGCTGGGATGATTTAGGTGGGATTGGTCCTGCTTTGAGCAGGGGGTTGGACTAGATACCTCCTGAGGTCCCTTCCAACCCTGATCTCCTATAAGGGCAGGGGCCACATGAGGCCAGTCACCCCACGCACGCCAGGGAGCTGAGCGGCATCTCCGAGCAGCAGCAGCCACTTGGGTGGCATGGGCAGCACCCACCACATTCATGGCCTGGCCTGGCCATGTGGGGCAGAGGAGGGGACAGTGACTCTCCACCGTTAGGGGCTCCATGATGGGGGTGATCCTGCAGCGAGGATACATGGTGACTGGCCACGTGCCTCCCAGGGCCTGGCAGGAGATGGGGGGTTATGTGGTGTCTGCCCCGGCCATGCCTGCAGCTCTCCCCACGGCCCGGCTGGGACCTCGTGCCCTGGCACTGCTGTGTGGCAGGCCTGGATGTGGCCACCCCAAGCCTCCCGTGCTGGTTCAAGCAGGCGGACGCGGTGCCAGTCCCAGTGCAGCCAGGCAGGTGGGGCTCAATTAGGGGCAGCACCTCACCCCCAGCTTGTTCAAGGATCCCCCCAACCAGGAGCACCCCCGCTCGTTCCTTCCTGCCCAGCCACTGCCCCCCCCAACTTCCTGCCTCTGGGGGTGCAGGGAACGAGAGGGCGTCCATCTCCCCGTGGGGCTGGGCCCTGTGCTGGGCAGAACCTGGTCCTGCCCAGCCCTCAGGCTCCAGGGGTTCCCCGCTGATTTGTAGCCAGCGGGGATCATGTAGCCCAAGCCCTGAGACTGCCCCAAGCCGTTCCCCTGGGGCTGCTGCCCGCGCCACGGCCCCTCTGTGCAGCCCCCAGCCCCGGGCAGCGGACGGGACGTTCTTCCCTGCAACCCCCGGGGACTGCCGGGCATCTGAGCTGCAGCCCCCCAGACTGGCACCAGGCGGGCGATGCCACCCCCTCCCCACGACAGGGGTCAAGTGGGAGCTTCGAGGAAAGGGTCTTGGGGCTGCCCCAAACCCTCTGGGGGCCCAGGCTTGGCCGTGTCAGCCTGCCCCAAGGCACCCGCACAGCCTGGGGCGGGTCCCTCGTGCCTGCCCCAGCGCTCACGCTCGCCCCCCCAGGTACAACGGGCCCAACCTGGTGCTGAAGTATGACCGGGCGCAGCAGCGGCTGGTGAACCTGGCACCAGACGAGCGCAGCTCCCCATACTACGCGCTGCGGGATCGCCAGGGCAACGCCATCGGGGTGACGGCCTGCGACATCGACGGGGACGGGCGCGAGGAGATCTACTTCCTCAACACCAACAACGCCTTCTCGGGTGAGCGGCACCCGCCTTCCGGCATGGAGCCCATGGCCCATTTCCCCTGCCCCATGCACCCCCCCGCCTCCCAACCCATGTCCCATTGTCCCACCACAGAACCCATCAAGAGGCCTGGGGGTCCCCGGGAGGGCGCAATGACAGCTCTGGACTGGGAATTCATGGGGATCTGCTGGGGGCAAGTCCCTGGGGGCGTGGGGAGGGCAGTGTGGGGAAGGCCCGCCCCGGGCCTGCCATGGGACACCCCCTGGGAGCGTGGGGAGGGCCCGCCCCGGGCCTGCCGTGGGGTGCCCCGGGCCTGCCATGGGACACCCCCTGGGGGCGTGGGGAGGGCCCGCCCCGGGCCTGCCATGGGACACCTCCTGGGAGCGTGGGGAGGGCCGGCCCCGGGCCTGCCGTGGGACACCCCCTGGGGGCGTGGGGAGGGCCCGCCCCGGGCCTGCCGTGAGGCACCGCCGTGACCTTCGGCGCGTGAGAGATGGCTGCAGCCTGGAGTTAATTTCTCAGTCGAGTGACTCCATTGATTCATGGCTGGGACGCGGAGCCAGCGCAGCCGCTGAGTCAGCAGCGCCCGCAGCCCCCAGCCCTCCCGCCGTGCCGGGGACCCACTGCCAGGCCGCCCCTGAGGCCCTGCTGGGACGGGTCCCCAACCCAGCGCAGGGCCTCTCCCCAGAGCCACAGCACAAGCTGCGGCCAAAGAGAAGGGGGGAGGGGGGAACCTGCTGTATTTACAAGCAGGTGCATGTCCCACTACCCCTCGCTGCCCCCCGTACCCTGACCGTGCCCAGCCTGGCGCCCCGGGACGTGGCGCTGCCCCCCCGTACCCTGGCCGTGCCCAGCCTGGCGCCACGGGCCGCGGCGCTGCCCCCCCCGTAGCCTGGCCGTGCCCAGCCTGGCGCCCCGGGCCGCGGCGCTGCCC
>NW_023260530.1:70282-78590 GCF_013100865.1 Trachemys scripta elegans
GCCCAGCCTGGCGCCCCGGGCCGCGGCGCTGCCCCCCCCGTACCCTGGCCGTGCCCAGCCTGGCGCCCCGGGCCGCGGCGCTGCCCCCCCGTACCCTGGCCGAGCCCCAACCCCCCAGGCGGGGGATGGGCTGACTAGCTTCCATCCCCCCATCCCCAGGGTAGAGATAGGGGCTGCCCCTTAATCCCTCGTATGCCCCCTCTCCTGCCATGGCATTTGGGGCTGCTGCCCATCTCACCCCCCTAGCACAAGGCCAGGGCAGCTGCCCCTTATTCCCTGCACTCCATCTCCAGCGGCCAGTACTTCCCTGCAGGCCATGGCCCCCTGGCAGCCCTGGCCTGGCTGGGCTGGCCCCCCACTGGCACTGCAGGAGTCTGCCCAATGCCCCTCGTGCCCCTGGCCCCGGCCTGTCCCCTGCAGTGGCCAGGGACAGTGATGGGGCGCCTTGCCAGGGAGAGGGGAGGGGTGTGATGGTGCCGAGTCGCTGCCGTGATAGGAGCGGTGCCAGTCACGGGGGCCTGGCAGTGCCCTCAGCGGTGTGCGGGCACGTCACCAAGTGAGACTGGCAGGTCCAATGGCTCTCCAAGGGCCTGCCAGCCCTACCTGCCCCGCTAACGTCCTGGTTCCCAGAGGCAGGGGCCGTTGTGCGCCGGGATCTCCTCCGAACACCTGGCCCCGGGATCCCCCCTTGGCGACAGGTCACCAGCGCGCGGGGCTGCGCCAGCCTACCCAGCCACTGCAGAGGGAGCTCCCGGCTGCCCGTCCCTGCAGGGCACCCAGCTCTGGTCACGGAGGGTCTCTGTGGGCTCTGCCAGGCCCCTGGCCTTGCCGGGTGCCTCCACCTCGGGGTGCTGGGCCCCGGTGCATTGAGCTCTGAGCTGGACAGGGACCCTCCTGGCCTGGCTTTGGTGCTGCTCTCAGAGTGTCTGAGATCGGGTCCTCCAGGCTCCTTGGGAAGGGCACAGCCCCCGTCAGTGGGCTCCCCCCTTGTTTTTCCTTGCAGCAGGGGCCCTGCCGAACGGGGGCATGTGGCCATCAGCCTGAACTGCTCACCATGGATCCGTCTTCCTGACACACCTAATTACCCCGGTTGCAGCTGCCAGCGCGTTGCCTGTCCCTAAATCAAGCACTCCCATTACTCCTGTCGGCTGGCCGTGCGGCCGCGGGCCCGGCTATCGATTTCCCCCCTCCCCTGTATGATCTACAGGCTCCGCACAGCTCACCTTAATGAGTTCATTCTGCCGGGCAGCCCTTCGCTGGAGAGCAGCCCCTGCCCCACGCCACTGGGCACCTGCCCCCTGGGGCTGCGGGCTGGGGGGCTCAAGAGAGCAGGGCCTGGGTGCTGTGATCTCCCCAGGGCAGTACAGTGGGGGTTCTGCAGGGCGTGGCAGCCCCCCCGCACCTTGCCCCCTGCCTGGGCAGATCCACGCCAAGCCGTCCCGTCCCCTGCTCCTCTCCCTGCCCCCCTGACCCCCTCTCTCCCCCAGGTCTGGCCACCTACACGGACAAGCTGTTCAAGTTCCGGGCTGGGCGCTGGGAGGACCTCCTGAGTGACGAGGTGAACCGGGCAGTGGCCAGCCGCTTCGCCGGGCGCTCGGTGGCCTGCGTGGACAGGGCGGTGAGTGGACAGCGAGCCCGGCTGGTGGCCCTCGGGGCTGGGGAGTGGGCGCAGCGGGGTCATGGGGTGGGGGACTTCTTTACGGCCCGGTCAGGCTCTGTTCCCCAAACTCCCCCCGCCCCCAGGCTGTCGCTGGGTGTGCGGGAACGAGGTGGCACTTCCGGGCCTCTCCCATCCCGGCCTGAGCCCTCTGCCCCCTAAGTCTCCCCCCCACTGTCGGGGTGTCAGGGCGCCAGGCTCTCCCCCGGCTGTTGGGGTGTCAGGGCGCTAGGTCCCCCCAACCCCCGCTGTTGAGGTGTCCGGGCCCCAGGCTCCCTCCAGGGCGCTATGTTTCTCTCCCCACCCCCCTTGAGGTGTCAGGGCCCTGGAGCCTTTCCCAGAGTTGCCTCTTGCTGAGAAAGTGCCTGTCGGATGATTTATGCTCCTGTCACCTGCTCTTTCTTCTTCCTCCTCCTCCTGCTGTTTGTTTTCCAACGATTATCACTAAATCAGGGCCCAGCTGCTGCAGGGGAACAATGGGAGGGGGCGGGGGAGTGTGGGGGAGCAGGGTCTACCCAGGGGGTGGGGCGGGGTGCTGAGCCAGGCTGCGAGGTATGGGGGAGTGGGGCCAAGAGGCGGGGTGGGGTGGGGTAGTAGGTGGCAGGGGAGCCCAGCCGAACTGCGGAGTCAGGATGACCAGATAGCCAGTGTGAAAAATCAGGACGGGGGTGGGGGGTAATAGGAACCTATATAAAAAAAACCCCAAAATCGGGACTGTCCCTATAAAATCAGGACATCTGGTCACCTTAGTGGAGTGGGAGGCTTGGGGGTCAGGTAAGGGGAAGTGGGGCTGTACCATGGGGTGAGGACTGGGGAGGAAGGGGGTTGGGGGAGTGGGGCTAAGCCATGGGGTGGAGATGGGGGCAGGTGGAGGGGAGCAGGACTGAGACGTGGGGGGCGGTGGAGTAGAGCTGTGGCGCGGTGGGGGGGATGCAGCATGCAGGGGGGCAGCCGGACAGACATCGAATCTTGGCAGGTCCAGGCCTCGAGTGGTCCCCCGCCCCAGGCTCAGCTCTTGAGCAACTGTCCCAGCAGGGCTGGGGGCAGCGAGAGCAGCACGGACCCCCGGGGAACAGCAGCCGAGCGTGGGGCCCGGGGCCCTGACCCAGCTGCAGTCACCTCCAGCCGTGCTGCGGGGCTTAATCCGCTCCCCGCGGGGCTGGCCAGAGCCCGCAGGCTGCAGTGCCACCACTGGGGAGGGGGACGCCCCCAGGACCCTGCCCCCGGCCCAGCCAGGGTGTCGCAGCCGGCTGCAGGCTGGGAGCCGGGGAGGGGCCTGGCCAGCCTGGCTCTGCCCTCACCCACCTGCCCCTTGCCCACAGGGCTCCGGCCGATACGCCATCTACATCGCCAACTACGCCAACGGCAACCTGGGCCCCCACGCGCTGCTGGAGATGGACGTGGCCGCCAGCGACCCTGCTCGCGGCATCGTGGTGCTGACTGACGTCGCCGCCGAGGCCAGGGTCAACAAATACACAGGTCCTGGGCAGCCTGCGTGGGGCTGAGGCCTACGGCGCGGGGACGGGGTGCTGCGGGAGGGGCCCGTGGGGAGGCGTGGCACGGGGCTACCCATAGAGCAGGTGGCATGCCTGGCACATAGGGTGCTGGGGCTGTCTCTGGGCTGGGTGACAGCACCCGCCGCCCCGGTAGGGAGTCTGGGCTCCAAGGACGCCCCCTGGGCTGTCTTGCTCCATCTCCGACCCTGGCCCCGGGAGTGCCTGGTCTCCGCAGCAAATCGCGTGGGCAGCTGGTTCGCAAGGATGGCGCTGTGGAAGCAGAGCCGGCGGGAAAGGCCCTGAGTGTGGGGGGCCAGGGGAGATGGCAGGTGCTGAGGGTTAGAACAGAGTGTCACTGTCTGGAGGGGCAGATGCCCCAGACCAGTGGTGGGGTCTATTATTAGCTTTCACCAGACCAGTAACAAATGTGGACTTTCAAAGTCCTACAACAGTCTTGCCGTGGAGTCCAGATGGTCCCCTTGGACTCCACAGCCTAGCGCACCCCCGGCCAGCCACACGGCCTCATAATGTACTCCCAAAACCACAAAGTTCAAGCCACTTCCAGTCCCAAGAGAGCGGTTGCTTCCCCCGATCTCACCCCAGGGATAGCGTGGGAGCCGGTCCTGGAGCTGATTCCAGAGAGGAGATAGAGACAGTTATCAACAGGCAAACAGTCACTCCGCCACTCCGAGGAGTTTGTCTGATCCCAAAGGTGGCAGAGCTGCAGGAATCTCCGCGCCGAGTGGCTTCCAGGGCTGACCCAGGCCTAGCAGGGCTGGGATCTTTGCCCCTCGGGTGCAGACAGCGGGAAAGAGCCTCAGTTTCCCCTGGTCAGGGATATGTAGCCCCTGCGGCCCAGAGCCCAAGGGGACAGGGTGAGTTCTCGCGTAGGTCTCTGCTCCCTGGAGATCAAGAAATGCAGTGAGCAGGGTGCCCTACAATGCCATGTTTGTTGCCGGGACCCCCTTGCGCGCGGGTCGAGCCTTCGGCATGCTGCTGGGGGAGTGGGACGACTGGGGACTTCCCCTTGTTATGGTGTATGTGAATCTTACTGGTGAGGCTAGGTGAGTTTTGCTGTTTTGCATGAATACGGTGTGTGCCTCAGTTTCCCTGTGTGCTGCACCAATGCCTCGGTGGGGGGAAGAGGGGTGTGTGACTTCGGCTGAGACCCTCTGGGGCAGGTGAAACTACTCCAGCTGCCTGTACATAGGCTATGCTCGGTGCCCTTTGTAACCTGAGACCCAGGAGGGGGATGCAACCAGGTGACTGTTTGCCCAGGAAGCGAGACAAAGACCAGGAGGAGGAGAAACGGGGGTGGGGGTGTTGGAGGTGGGGTCGCTGGAAGCTGGCAGTCTGCTTGGGAGGACTGGAAGAGGGGGGTCCAGGTCGTCTGGCCCAAGATGGACTTGGCTGAAAGTCACTGATTTCTGTGCTAACAAGCTCTGGGGCCTGACCTGTGCCCTGCTGTCCCCAGGCGGCCGGGGGGTGGCGGTGGGCCCCATCCTGAGCACCAGCGCCTCGGACATATTCTGCGATAACGAGAATGGGCCCAACTTCCTCTTCCACAACCAGGGGGACGGCAGCTTCGTCGACGCAGCTGCCAGCGTCGGTGAGTGAGCGCAGGCGGGTGAGGGACCTGCAGCCAGCGGGGGGCGGGGGGCGGGGGTGGGTGGTGGCATGGCCAGGGGGCCAGGCCTGGCATTACAGGGGCCAGAGCGCCCGAGCGATACCCACAGGGCCCGTGGGAGGCCGAGCTGGGGACCCCGAGCGTGGGTCTATCAGGGTCGGGAGCCAAGCGGCACTGACAGAATGGGACGGGGGGGAACAGGGCAGCCGAGTTAGCCCCGCTCTCTCTGGGGGCGGCCGGCTGCATGCCACACAGAGCCCCCCGCAGCGCTCGGCCCAGGCGGAGATGGGGCTTCCTATGCTGTGGGGCTGGGGGTGTCACTGTCCTTGGCCCCACTCCCAAACAGTCTCCTCTGCTGCCCTGCAGGCCTGGATGACCCCTACCAGCACGGCCGTGGCGTGGCCCTGGCCGACTTCAACCGTGACGGCAAAGTGGACATCGTCTACGGCAACTGGAATGGGCCCCACCGCCTCTACCTGCAGATGAGCGCCAGCGGGCGGGTCCGCTTCCGGGTGAGAGTGGGGCGCACACTGCCGAGGGGCACTGGGATCAGGGCCCCCAGCTCCCCCAGGCTTCCACACCCTCCCCGGGGGGCTTGCTGTCCCAGCTCTCCCGGCGGGGGGTCACTCACGGCCCATTCTGGGGAGCCCCACGCCCGGCCAGGCTCTAGGGCGCCCCTGGTTCCAGCTCTCTTGGGCTGTGACCTCCTTGGTCCGACTCCCAGTGAGACCCGGCTCCTTCCAGCAGCCCCCTCTGAGCCCCCCCACCCGCCTCCCAGCCCTTCAATCTCCAGCTGGGGGGGTGGCTCAGCCTCCCTGCGCAGAGGCGGGGAGATCTCTGTCCCCTGGGGCTCTGGGTGTCAGTGTCCTGGGGACTGGACTTGCCATCGGCGTCTCAAATCTCCACTGATCTGGGGCCAGGCCCAGTCAGCCAGGTGACACCACCCTTGTCTCCGCCTGTCCTGAGAGCAAACAGTCCTGTCCCACCCACGGGGGAACAGCGCAGGGGAAACTGAGGCATGCCAGACTCATAAAGATATCCGTTGGCGCTGCCCACTGTGCTGCCCAGCCCCCGTCGCTCTGTGGCCCTTATGCTTATAAGAAGCACACAGGATCTTTTTCAGGGGAAATGGCAACAGACCGCGTTTATTGGAGATACAACGGTTAGCATGTGCATTCAATCACACACACACACACACACACACACACACACACACACACACACACCCACCCCGCGGCCAGGTTGATCACAGGTAGGGAGGAGCCGGGTTCTGTTGGTTGTGACACGCTGCTCTGGGGAAGTCTTGGCAGGACGAACCCAAAGTTTTCATGGCAAGGCCCCCTGTTTATATAGTGATTTTCCTTCACTGGGACCAACGAGTCATGCTGTAATCAATTGTTGTTTGACAAGGGCTTGTTTTCTTAAATTGTCCTTCTCATCCTTTATCTTGTTCTTTTCTCACGTCTCTCAGGGAGTTACCCCAGGCTGGGTTTGATCACTGCTCTCTTGTCCCCACTGATAGGTGCCTGTCTCATCTTTACAGTCAATCTGCCTTCCTCTGACATGTCAATAGGGGCGTGTTGCAGCCTCCTGGCGCCCTTGCGTCTGTCTCTGGTTTCTCCCTAGAACATCTGGTTCAGCGATGGCCTTCACACTTCTCTCTTAACACACAAATTCCTCATTCACACACAAACCACAATTAATTTCCACAGAATATTTTGAACAGGAACATCAAGTTGCAATGCAGAAGAAAAACAATCATGGCTACATTATTATCTTATTATTCTTTATCCTTCACTCTAAATTATACAAAATACAAACAATAAATCCTAGAACTACACCCTGACCCGTCTCTCCCACAGGACATCGCCACGCCCAAGTTCTCCATGCCGTCCCCCGTCCGCACCATCCTCGCGGCCGACTTCGACAACGACCAGGAGCTGGAGGTGTTCTTCAACAACATCGCGTACCGGGGCTCCTCCGCCAACCGCCTCTTCCGGTAGGGCCGCCCGCCGGGGCAGGGTCAGAGGGCAGGCTGCCTACCGGGCGGGGGCTGGGAGCAGCTCACCTGCCCACCCAGGAGATGGGCCACAAGCCCAGGAGAGACGGGGACCGCTGCATGCCCAGGAGGTAGGGCAGGCGGGCTGGATTCCGGTGCCCCTGGCGTGGAGCTGTGCTCCATGCCCAGGAGCAGGAGGTGTGCCCACGAGAGCCCGCGGGCACCAGCCACTGTGACTAAGCCCTTTGCAATGTCATTATTAGCCCCTCACTCACAGCGCTAATGGCCCCTCGTTAATTGTGGGGATTGATAGCTCATTGTCCCGGGTGGATAGTGCCAAGTGTCCGCACGGCCAGCCCCATGGCCACTCTCCGGCCCCGCCATTTGCCCACACTAAGGCCCATCTGGCTCTGCGGGAGCCTGGCAGTCTCTCCAGCAGGGGCTCCGAGTCTGTCCCTGCCTGGTACCGAAGGGAGACGATGCTGTGTGCGCCAGGCAGGGCTCCTGCCGGGATGCAGCGCTGGCATGGGCTCTCGCCCGACACGGCTGCCCCCTCTGCCAACCCTGCCCCTTGCAGCCCAGGGACCCTGCGTGGAGCCAGAGGCTCGCATGGCAGGGGGTCACGTGGCCAACAGACATGGAGGGGCTCGGGCAGCCGGTGGGGTTGGGGCCCCGGAGCCTGGCTCTCACCCTCGTCCCCTGCAGGATCATCCGCAGGGAGCACTTGGACCCCGTGATCGAGGAGCTGAACCCAGGAGATGCCATGGAGCCCGAGGGCCGGGGCACTGGTGAGTCCCCCACGCCTGCTGCCCCTCAGGGGCTGGGCCAGGTGCTGAGATGCCCCAGGGTGTGCTGCCTGGGGACCCTGGGCACTGTGGGGGTCAGTGGGGTGACACTGCGCGGGACTGGGAGCGAGCGGGCGAATCCTGGGCTGGCTCCGGGTTGCGGGCAGCTGGATCGACGGCTCCATTGTCCTCTCCAGTCCCTGCCCCCGGCCTGGCACCTCTGCGCCCTCAGCTGCCCAGTGCCTCCGTCAGTTCCTGGGGGTCGGGGTCAGGGGGCTGCCCCTCAGTGCGGGGAGCCAAGCCTGGCACAGGCCAATGGCTGCTGACGTAACCCCACCCCGGGGACCCGAACCTGGCTCCGTGCGTGCTGCAGGCGACAGGCAGGAAAGTTGAAGAACTTACTGACAGGCAGCATGATCTAATGGTCAGAGCAGGGGCCTGGGAGCCAGGACTCCTGGGTTCCATCTCCAGCTCTGGGAGGGGCATGGGGCTAGGGGGTCAGGGCAGGGGGGGCTGGGAGCCAGGACTCATGGGTTCCATCCCCAGCTCTGGGAGGAGCATGGGGGCTAGGGGGTCAGGGCAGGGGAGTCTGGGAGCCAGGACTCCTGGGTTCTATCCCCAGCTCTGGGAGAGGCATGGGGCTAGGGGGTCAGGGCTGGGGGGGTTGGGAGCCAGGACTCCTGGGTTCTATCCCCAGCTCTGGGAGGGGCATGGGGCTAGGGGGTCAGGGCGGGGGGCTGGGAG
>NW_023260530.1:78688-85040 GCF_013100865.1 Trachemys scripta elegans
GGGGGGGGGGGCTGGGAGCCAGGACTCCTGGGTTCTATCCCCAGCTCTGGGAGGGACATGGGGCTAGGGGGTCAGGGCGGGGGGGCTGGGAGCCAGGACTCCTGGGTTCTATTCCCAGCTCTGGGAGGGGCATGGGGCTAGGGGGTCAGGGCGGGGGGGCTGGGAGCCAGGACCCCTGGGTTCTACCCCTGACACTGACTCTCTTTCATCTTAGGCAAGAAATGGCCCTCTGTAGCCTGGGCTGCTTCCCCGGCTGTCTGTCCCTCTGGGCTGCCTGCAGCCCGACATGGCTACTGGGCGTGGGGTGGATCATCCCTGCAAGGCTGTGGACACCTGAGCTGTTCCCCAGGTGCAGGCTGAGCCGGGGCTGGCGTGAGAGCCGGGCAGAGCTGGGCCGGGAGGTGGGGGACTGCGATGGGGGCTGACCCCCAGCCCCTGGTGTCATTGCAGGGGGTGCAGTGACTGACTTCGATGGCGATGGGCTGCTGGACCTGATCCTGTCCCACGGCGAGTCCATGGCGCAGCCGCTCTCTGTCTTCAGGGGCACCCAGGTGCGTTGGGGCCCCGTGCTCACCCCCTGGGCCGCATTAGGGCTTTGCTGTAAAGACTTTATATGTATACTGTGCGTGCCTCAGTTTCCCCATCACGGAGTCCCTGGCTGGGTGCGCGGGCACCGCCCCGAATGAAGTCAGGCAGGCCTCCGGTGCAGGGCGGCTCCCCTCAGGGCACACGCTCCCCAGGGCAAGACTCCTTCTGGGCATCGCTGCTCCCTGGGTCTGACCTCGGAGTGTTCGGCCCCCTGTTCACCCCACCCCGGGAGCTCCCTGCAGCGAGTGCTCCTGGATCGGACACCTGGGGAAGCCTCACGCGCCCCCCACGGGCCCTGCCCCCCACTCCGCAGCCAGCAGTGACTCTCGGCCAGCGTGGGACACAGACGGGTTATTAGTCATCGCTCGGGAGCACAGCGTAGAACAGAGCACAGAAATCGGAGACATTCACAAAAGTCCATCTGGGGGGATCCCCCCGGAGTCCCAAACCAGGAGCCCGACTCACTCCCAGCAGCCCAGCCTCAGACACTCCTGTTGCCCCTCCTCCGTCCTTTGTCTCTTTCCCAGGCAAAAGGGCCACCTGGTCTCCACCCTTCTCCTTGCTCCAACTTGTCACAGCCCCGACCATCCGTTGCCAGGTTACAGAGTACTTCGGCCATTATTTATGTAGAGACAGCGCGGGGCAGGCACACCTGCCCACTGGGGGTTCAGCAAAAATCACAGCCCCTTGTCCCACTGTGACAATGCGGTTCTGGTGGAACCCAACTGAGAGTGCCAACTCAGGACAAATTGCTCAAATAGGGCAGTTACAGCCCAAGGCTGGGGTTTTTTCCACCTCTAAGGCAAACCAAACCAGCCAGACTAAGAGGACTTCAGTCTCACCCCACTGGCTAACTGCAAGTCTCACAAGCAATCTCCTTAGACATTCCAGTTTCCCAGTATTACCACCAGTACCACTCGTTATGGGGACAAATGGTTATGAAAACCAATACCCCAGTAAAAGAAAAAGGTTCTCCTGATCCCAAAGGACCAAGCCCCAGACCCAGGTCAATATACAAATCAGATCTTACCCACAAATCACGCTGTTGCCAATCCTTTAGAATCTAAATCTAAAGGTTTATTCATAAAAGGAAAAAGATAGAGATGAGAGTTAGAATTGGTTAAATGGAATCAATTACATACAGTAATGGCAAAGTTCTTGGTTCAGGCTTGCAGCAGCGATGGAATAAACTGCAGGTTCAAATCAAGTCTCTGGAATACATCCCCCGCTGGGATGGGTCCTCAGTCCTTTGTTCAAAGCTTCAGCTTGTAGCAAAGTTCCTCCAGAGGTGTGAAGCAGGATTGAAGACCAGATGGAGATGAGGCATCAGCCTTATATAGTCTTTTCCAGGTGTAAGAACACCTTTGTTCTTACTGTGGAAAATTACAGCAACATGGAGTCTGGAGTCCATGGGCCAGTCCCTCATACTTTGCTGAGTTACAAGGCGTATCTGCCTTTTCTCAATGGGTCCATTGTATAGCTGATGGTCCTTAATGGGCCATCAAGCAGGCTAGGCAGAGCTAATCTCAGTTTGTCTGGGATGTCACCCAGAAGCATAGCATAAATTTGCCATACAGACAGTACAGAGCCAATATTCATAACTTCGACTACAAAAGTGATACACACATATAGACAGCATAATCATAACCAGTAAACCATAACCTTGTCCTAGACACCCCATTTGACCCCCTTTATACAAGATTTGGGTGCCACTACAGGACCTTGGTTGCAACAATGATCTATATGGTCCCAGATTATATCAATAACGTCACACCCACCCCCTAGGTACTTGTGTAACACACAGGGGAAACTGAGGCGCACACCCAGTATTCAGGGAAAGCATTAAGCACATTCCCACTGTGTCATCCCCCTTCCCCCAGATGAAGTCTCTGGCTCTGCCCCATTCAGCCTGGTCCCTGGGAGTGTCTCCCCCAGCTGGAGGCCCCCGCCCCCGCAACAGTCTGCGACCCCGAGTCAAGGCTGGGGAGTGTGTGCAGGCTTTAGCTCCAGCCACACGTCCGGATCATCTCCCGTCAGCACCTCTGCGGGTCGCTGATCCTGCCTCTTGGGCCCCTCCTTGGCCCCATCTCAGGTCCTTCTTCACTGAGGGGCCAAACACCCCGCTCAGGGCACAAGATTCGTGGGCACTAACTGTTCTGGGCCCACCCCGGGGCTGTGCCAGCGTCACCTCAGCGCCCGTGTCCAGTACCTGCACTTCCTTCCCAGCCACCTCCCTGGGGCCAGAGACGCCTGCTCCACACAAACGACATCACAGGTTGCTGAGGTCCCTTGGAGGGGGTCAGCCGCATCCACCGTCACCCCGGATTTGGGCTTCCCAGAGTCCTGCTTTTGGGGCACCCCTGGGTGGCCTCTCTTTGGGTCCTTGACCTGGGCCGGTCCCTCCAGATCTCTCCATGCCTGGCCCTGCTGCCCACAAACTGCTCTGCCGGCCGGCCTGCGCTGTGCAGATCCTTGGGCTTCCTGTCCACAAGCCACGTTTTCTGCTCAGCTCCCCCCACCTCCAATCTGTCAGGGGACCCAGGTTGCGAGGACACCCCCTGCAAGACGGGGGCCCCGGGTGGCACGGACGCCCTGCTGCTGCTCCGGCTGCTGCCTCTGCTGCTCTCAGACCCTCCTAGAACCTGCTTCTCGGACCGATCGTCCTTCTCCAGCCGTGCTAGCTGCTACCCGCTTCCCCCCCTCTCCCAGCAGGGGCTGGCGATGCCCCGAGGGGCAGATCACACCCCCTTCTCCTGCTGTTCCCTTTGGCTGCCAGGAACTTACAGCAAAATACTTCTGGTGCGTTCAGCAACCTCCCATCCTCGTGGTGCCTTCCCCAGTCCGCCTCTGCCCTCCCTCACAGGCCCACAGGGCCGGTGCTCTTCAAAGGCCCCCGGGAGGCTCCCGGGAGGGAGCCAGACCCCCCCAGTCGCTGGGAAAGCCCCTCGGCTTCACCGCCCCCTTGGAACGAGCCTTCAGCACCCCTGGCTCACACTGTGAGCTCCCTTCAGCGAGTCCACCGGAGAGAGACATGGACCCCAGGGGGCGCAATGCCCCCCACCTCCAGCACCTGCCGGGGCGCAGCCGGCGCGGTTACAGCAGGGGGTTAGGAGGGGCTGGACCCCAGCTAGGCAGGCCTTGGGTAGCACCTTGAGCAGGAGGCTACAGCCTGGTCCAGCTTGGTCAGCCCAGAGCCCCAGCCAAGCAGTGTCCACCCTTGGCTCCCGCGCTGTGTTCAAATTCCCGGCCAGCCCTAGCTGGCTTCTCCTCAGCCCTTTGTCCAGCTGGTCACACCCGGCTGGCTTCCTGGGGGGTGGGGGGTCCATTGTCTTCATGGGCCCCCCAGTGACCTGGGTCCCAAACCTGAGCCAGCCAGGAACCATTCCCACCTTTCCCCACCACCTAGCTATCCATGCAGCACATAGGGGAAACTGAGGCACACACCGCATGCATACAAAATAGTACAGAAAATTCCCACGCTGGCACTTTCCCCCACCGAGAGCTGCACCCACAACCATGGGGTCTGGGCTGGGGGGCAGCTGGGCCTGGCTGGGGGGCAGCTGCCCAGCCTCACGCTGGGCCAAGTCCTGCATGTGCCCATACGTCTGTGTGCATAGGCCCTGGCTCTGTGTGCGTGAGCAAACTCATGGGGGTGGGGAGGTGCCCACCCAGGTGTCTGTCTGTGTGCATGTGTATGGGGGGCGCTGTCCTCCCGGGGGGCTCTCTATGGGGCACTGTGATGGCTGTTCTGTGGGTCCCTCATTCCTACCAGCTGAGCTGGTCTGTCTGTGCTCGGGGGTCCTTCAGGGTCAGCTCATTGGGATGTTCACGATGCCCCGGCCCCTGCTGCCGGGCATGGGCTGAGTGCTGCCTGGGCAGGGCTCCCAGTGCTGGCCGGCGGGACCCTGTGTGACCCCCAATGCCCTCACTCGGGTTTCTCTGCCCCAGCTCGAGCGGCAGCTCTTTGAGGAGACAGTGAAGACCCTCAATGGCTTCTACGCCGAGGCCGAGAAGATCGGGGGCAGCTCCTACCTGGAGGGGTGCCTGGCGTGTGCCACAGCCTACTTCATCTTCCTCTGCATGGAGACCCACTACGAGAAGGTAGGGCCAGGCCGGGCCAGGCCAGACCAGCAGCTGGGTGCCGAGTGCTCAGCCAGGACCCCCATGGCCACAGAGTCGGCCCGCCGAAATGCAGGGACAAGGCCGCAGCGCCCCTCTCCCAGGTCCCGCCTCCTGCTCTACAGGGGGCAACGGCTCTATTCTCTGCGGTGACCCCCTCGCTCCTTCCTGGCAGGGTCCCCAGGCGGCTCGGAAGGGAAATTCTCCCCGGGTACCCCCCGTGCCAGCCAGCCGGAGCCTGCCCAGGCAGTGACGTGGGAACACTTTTAACAGTGGGGTGCTGAAAGCCAGTCCCCTTCCCCTGTCCATGCCCCCCTCAGAGCTGGGGCCAGGAGCAGGCTGTGTCTCTGGGGGGGGGGCAGACAGGAGTAAGGGGGCCACTGCTGGGGTTGGGTGCCGGGACCCCGGGCGGGGGGCTGGGAGCAGGGACCCCGACCCCGGGCGTGGGGCTGGGAGCCGGGACCCCGGGCGGGGGGCTGGGAGCAGGGAGCCCACATGCAGGGCCAGGAGTGGGGCCCTGTGTAAAACCTGGGGCTGCTGCACAATGTTCCCGCTAATTTTTCCATCCATGTGCGCAATTAATTTTGTTCTGTGCAGCACCAATGTGGAGGTGATGCCGAGGTCTGGGGCCCTTGGGACGTCCTCGGGTTATGTGGGAAAGCTGCCAGCTGAGCTCAGAGTAGTACGGTTAGCAGCGAGTGCAGCGCTAAGAAAGGATCTACTAGAGTTGCATAATAATGAATGGGACCGAGAAGGTGAACCGGGAGCTCCTCTGAACCCTCTCAGTCCAAGAACAAGGTGACATTCAACCAAAATGAAAAGCAACACGTCTAAAACTGAGAGGAGACATTTTTTAACATCATGAATCATTGTCTTGTGGAACTCACTGTGACACCTGTGCACAGGTGTTTCTAAGCATTCATAAGCACTCTGGAGATATTTCAGAGTAGGTTAGATAAATGTCTATCGGGGATGGTCTAGACAGTATTTGGTCCTGCCATGCGGGCAGGGGACTGGACTCGATGACCTCTCGAGGTCCCTTCCAGTCCTAGAATCTATGACAAGCTGACGTGTTTATATGAATAATACCCCGTCTCTGGAGCAAGCAATGCTCCCTGGAGAGCCCCTGCTGCTACCTACGGCAGGAGGGAGACAAATATTAAAAATTACTTCCCTTTCTGAAGCTCCCTCTGCCCTTCTCCTCCCTGTGCCTGACCAATCCTGCTCCTCCCTAGCCCCCGCTGCCCACTGCCGCTCCCTTCCCGTTGCCCCCATCTCCAGCCCAGCCCAACCCATGGTGAGTGGCTGATGGCAACTCAGCTCACTGCCGGGTCTGGGACGACACTAAGCACAGGAAACAGTGCAGAACCGTGCCCGGAGCCGAACGCGCTAGCTCAGGGCCTCTCTCCTCAAGGACAGCAGCCCCTTCTCTCAAATACTCTCTTCCCCCAGCATCAGAAAGACAGCCCAGCCCCGAGAGTGGGAGTGGGTGCCTTTTATAAGCCTGAGGGACAGTGTGGGTGAGTGGATCTGTGGGTGTGCAGGGAAGTGAATGCGAGTGGACCTGTGGGTGTGTGGGGAAATGAGTGTGAGCAGATCTGTGGGTGTGCAGGGAAGTGAATGTGTGCGGGGAAGTGAGTGTGAG
>NW_023260531.1:0-29752 GCF_013100865.1 Trachemys scripta elegans
CCACTCAGCTCCGCTTCCCCATCAACACAGGCTCCGACTCCACCCCCTGCCACTCAGCTCCAGTTACTGCCTCCCAATTGGCTGATTGTTTGGCAGCTGAGAGCCAATCAGTTTCTGGGTACGCCCCAGACGTGAAAGTAAGCTGGTACACCCCGGTACGGTGTACCAGTAAGTGCTGGTGCGCTGTTCTCGTCCGGCTTCCACAGGCTGCAATTTAAAGGGCCTGGAGCTCCCAGCAGTGGCTGGAGCACCGGGCTCTTTAAATTGCTGCCAGAGCCCCGCTGCTGGAGCCCCCAGGTAGCGAAGGTGGTTGGGACCCATGGGGCTTCGGTGGTGATTTAAAGGGACTGGGGCTCCACTGTGGTAGCGGTGGTTGGGAGCCCTTTAAATTACCGCTAGAGCCCAGCCGCCACTACCCCAGGGCTCCGCCAACAGGGCTCAGGCAACGATTTAAAGGGCCTAGGGTGGTAGCAGTGGCCAGAGCCCCAGGCCCTTTTAATTGCAGCCCAAGCCCTGCTGCCGGATCCCTGTGGTAGCAGCAGCGGGGCTTGGGCAGCAATTTAAAGGGCCCATGGCTCCGGCTGCCACTACCACCCCAGGCCATTTAAATCTCCACTGGCTCCAGCAGCAGGGCTCAGGTGATCAGAGCCCCGGGCCCTTTAAATTGCCGCCCGAGCCCCAATGCCAGAGCCCCAGAGTAGCGGCAGCAGCTGGGACCCCTGGGGCTCTGTTGGCAATTTAAAGGGTCAGGGCTCCACTGCGTTAGTGGCAGCTGGGAGCCCCTGGCCATTTAAATCACCGCCAGAGCCCACAGCCACCACTGCTACCCCAGGGCTCAGGCGGAAATCTCTATTTAAAGGGCCTGGGGCTCTTAAGGCCCCACCTCTTCCAGTCGAGGCCACCCCCCTTCCAGTTGAGACCCTGCCCGCTGCTCAGGACTCCGGGGTAGTGGTAAGTCCTTTAAGTTACTTTCATCCCTGGTACTCCCCCAGCAGGGGGAAGAGGCAGGGCTTTCCTCTGCCAATTGGGAGGCAGTAACAAGAACCAGGTGGTGTAATGGGGCAGACTCATCCCTGCTGATACACTGGGGGTGGCCTGCTTGAATCTGAGGGGTGTTGGACCCAGCGCAGGGGCTCCTGCTCCCAGTCCTGGGCACTATGTGAGATTTCCTGAGGTCAGTGTGAGTACGTGAGATATGGTTCAGATGCATGAGTGTAACGACCCAGGAATGAGCCTGGATGTGTTTGGAAACTTGCCATTGTACAACAACCTGCAGGACCAGAACCTGGGGCCTTAGGGGTTCTGGGCCACTGACATTTCCACATCACCCGTACTAGCTTAGGCTGGGTTTCCACTGGTGGCCTCTGAGGAGCTAGGCTGAACAGAAAGAACCGCCCAGTAGGGCCAGAGTGACAGCCCCTCACACTGCTCAGTGGTTGGCTGATGCTTGTATTTAAACCAGGAAATCATCATGGGGAGCTCTCTGGGCAACAATGCAGACTGCCTGCTTGCTTCCGCTCCAGACCGTGCCTGCTGTAATCCCTAGGCTCTGGCTTCTGACCTTGGTTTGTCTGTGGCTTTGTTATTTGCTTGCCATCTATAACCTGCACCTGACCCCGACTTCCTGTTATCCTGACCTGGCGTGACCCTGACTTTGCTGTCTTCCTGCTGCCTGCAACTTGGTGCCTGATCCTGACCTCCTGGCATTTTGACCTGGCTCACTCCCGACCCCGCTACTCATCTCCTGATAGCAACTGAGCAGCTGACTGGTGCACTCAGGCCACCCACAGCCCGGTCCTGACAGTTTGCTCAGACCAAATTAATTCCCCCTGCATCCAACCTCGCCACAGATAAGGGAAGGGGTGGACCACCCTCTGACCAGCAGCTCCCTGATTGCTCAGGATCCATAGGACCAAGTCACCCACCTGCAGACAAAGAACCTGTCAGGACAGACCTAAGCTACGCAGTGTGCAGTCAAAGTACAGACCCTCATGAGCAGTTATCCCAGTCACAGGCCCAGGTGACACTGCTCACTGCTACAGCACAGACCCTACAGGAGCAGCTAGAACACTCACAGGGAGAAGCAATGACCCTACATGGCCGAACAGATCACCCATCCCCTGATGGGTGCTCTTCCTGCTCTGCCTCCAAGTGTACCCCACAGACCAGACAAAGGTGGGGCTAGTTGTCAGCCTGCTCTCTGGCAAAGCATTCATTGGGATTCCCCCATGTTGAAGCAGAACAGCCCAGTGCTTTCCAACTGGGATGACTTCCTGCAAGCTTTTGGCACCATCTTTGATGACCTACATCACATCTGCTCTGCAGAGGCTGCCCTCCGAAAGCTTCACCAGGGGAAGGGTCGGCCACCTCCTACACTGCTCATTTCTGACGGCTTGTGGCTGATGTCAAATGAAATGAGGTCACCCAACAATATCAGTTCCAGTGGGGATCAGTGAGGTGCTAAAAAATTAGCTAGCCCACATTGATAACCCCACATGCCTAGACCCTTTATTGATCTCACCCTGCAAATCGATTCTCAGCTGCGCAAGTGGGAAGAGGAAAGGAGGAGTTGCCCGATGTCCCCATGCCAACTCTGTATGCCAAAGCCTGTAGAGCTGAGACCTGAGGGAATGCACGTGTACCTGGGCCATTGAAGCATGGCCCGGGAGGGGAGAGAATGTCAACAGCAGATGAACCTCTGTTTTCACTGCAGGGCACCAGGATATGACTTTGCCTCCTGCCCAGCTCAAAAGAACTTGGGAAACAGACCAGCCCAGGCCTGGTAGGGGGCTACCGCCTGGTACAACCAGAACTCCAGGCTCTGGAACCATCACCCCATCCTTGAGTAGAACCTGGCCTGGGAACCATCAGGTGTCCCCACGTTTCCAGTTGCTGCTCTGGTTGCAGGTCTTGGGGCAGGAGCAGCAGGTCTCCCCTCAGCCAAAACTAACAATGATTAATTCTAAGGCTGCTACCAAATGTTTAGATGCTAAGGCAGTCCAAACTCTCCAGATCCCTCTCTGGCCAAAACCCACATGGGCCTTGATGAAGATGGTTGATGGATCGTCCCTATTGTTGGGACTGGTGACTCAAGAGACCATCCCCTTAGATGCCATAGTGGAAGGGCACCGAGAAATAATATAATTTGACATCCATTTTCCATGCTTCCCAATAATTCTTGGGATTTCTTGGTTGGAGCGACATGATCCATGTATCTCCTATTGCTGGATGAACATTAGTGTCTCCTCCAAATACTGTCAAAATACTTGCATCCAACAAATTGACCAACCACCAAGTGACCCACACCCAGGATTGGATAAGACTCTTGGAACTGAAACCTTGGACGGTAGGAGATAACCAGACAAGAGCAGCTCTAGGCCAGAGCTTCAGCCTCTCCAACGAGGATTGAGACTACCTGGATGTGTTTGAAAAGAAAAATGTGGATTCATTACCCACACACAGGGACTAAGAAGGTCCAATAGATCTATAATCCTGGGCCAACATGCTGTATAGATGGAGATACACCATGGCTGAATCAGAGCTGGAGGCACTATGTGTGTATATCCAGGAAAACCTTGCCAAGGACTTTATTCCACAATCCTCATCTCCAGCAAGTTTACCAGTCCTCTTTGTGAGGAAAAAGGATGTGTGACTACACCTCTGCACAGACTATCACACATTGAATCAAGTTTCTATTTGTAACCGGTACGCCTTGCCTCTGATTCTGGCATTGTTGGACCACCTGAAGACTGCCAGAATCTTCATTAAACTTGATCTTCAGGAGGCATACAGTCAAAGGCTCACAGGGCCGGGGATGAAAGGAAGACCGCTTTTCATACCCAACATGGGTACTTCAAATAATGAGTGATGAGGTTCGGTGTCACCAGTGCCCCTGTGAACATTTCAGCATTTCGTAAATCCTGTGTTCAGGGACATCATGGATCAATACGTGATTATCTACCATGATGATATACTGGTGTTTTCTAAGAACAACCACCATGTCTGATCTGTCCTGGGGAGACTATGGAAGCCTGGTTTGCATGCCAAAGTGCACCTTTGACCAGGCTTCAAAGATTCAAATTCTTCTTTGAATTTTTGGGTTACATCATCTCTCTAGAGGGAATTCAGCTGGTCCTGCAGAAGGTGGAAGCCACCCACAACTGGACAGAATCCTGGATCCTCTGCGATCTTCAGCCCTTCCTGGGCTTGCAAACTTTTATAGGTGATTATCACCAACTTCTCCAAACAAATAACTCTCCTGACTTCCCTCCTTTGCAAAGCCGTGCAATTCACTTAGTCACCTGCACCCCAACTCATATTCACCAGCTAAAGACCACCTTCACCATGGCCCTGATTCTGGCATACCCCGACCCAACTCTCCCATTAATGATAGAAGCAGATGCTTCCAATGTGATCTCAGGGCAGTACTCTCACAGCAACTTGGACCCCAGTCAGTTTTGCATTCTATTCTTGAAAACATACCCACTCCAAGATGAACTATGAAATACTGGACAAAGAGCTGCTCTCCATAAAAACTGCATTTGAAGAATTGTTTCACTACCTCGAGGCAGCTCAGAATCTGGTACAGATTTTCACTAACCATAAGAACCTTGAGTACCTCTACAAGGCCCAAGTATTGAACCAGAAGCAGTTAAGGTGTGCCTTGTTCTTTTCTCAATTTGGGTTTACATTTACCTACCACCTGGGAAAGTGAAATGGGAAAGCCGATACTCTATTGCATAAGGGACAACACTACAGGGAAACGAGGAACTGACTTCCAAACCCCTCTACCCCCTAATGACTAGTAATTTTGCCAATGTCACAATTCAGCAAGATATGCTTTTTCTCATCTGGTGTTTCTTGATAGAAGAGATGCTTCCCCAAGGAACACAGTCTATGCCATTGGAGGTGTAAGTGTGCGGGACTCACCCCTGTGGCGCCTCCTGCTGGTATCTCAGTAATTAGCTCTTCTCCAGCCATTGGAGCGCCCTCTGCAGGCTAGTGTCCCACTGCCGCTTGGCCCCCATGTCCCTCCCTGGACTCCAGAACCCCCTTATCTGGGGTGCTGTCCCCTGACAGTACACCCCTCAGTCTTGGTGTCTCCCCACCCAGGGGAACCCCCACCCCCTATCCCCACCTTCCCTCAGTGTAAGGCTACTGCCAGTCACCAACTAGCCCCTATTCCCTGGGGCAGACTGCAATGTATGCCACTCATCACTGTCAAGGGGGGTTTGACCTGCTGCCTTCTTCTACCCCCAGTACCTCTATGGGCCTGGAACCAGGCCCTGCAGCCTGGGGAGTCACCAGCCTGGAGCTCCCCTGCTCCTCTGGCTTTTCCCCAGCCCTGCCTCACTCCTAGGTACCTCTCAACCTTCCAGCAACCCTGCCTGCCTGCCTGCCTGCCTCCACAGCTAGAGGAGAGACTGCTGAACTTCTAGCTGCCCTGGCCTTCTTATAAGGCCCGGTTAGTCTCTTTGGGGTGTGGCCCCAGCTGCAGCCACTTCCCCCAATCAGTCAGGGTTTTGCTCCCTTCCCCAGCCCCAGCTCTAGCTCTGCAGGACTTTTCCAACCCCTCAGGGCAGGAGCGGGTGTCCACCCCTCTACAGAGCGTGCTCAGTGTCCTCTAGCTACCCTGCTGGCTGGAGCTTTCCCTTCTCCCTTCCTTCCCTAGGCTGTTGCTGCTGGCTGAAGTTCCCTCCCTGGACTGCTGCTGCTGCCACTGCTACTGAGCATGGGGTGGGGGGGCCTTGCCGGCCAGCCCCCCTTCCCCACCATCTCTGGAGGGAGAAGCCAAGACCCCACCTTCACCATCACCACTACCACCTGTGGGGGGGTCCTTCCTGCCTGGCTGCCAGGGTTGCCGGAGCTACTACTGCTGCTGCTGCTGCCGCCGCCGGTGCTGTGCGTGTCCTGGGGAGCTGCTGGAGCCTGGAGGTGGAGGAAGAGGACTGCGCGGTCCATCGGCTGCTGGGGGAGCCCATGAGAATCTGGAGACCACTGTGGAGGGGGCTGTTTTGGACTGAGTAATTTTCGAACTGTGCTCTAGTGGTGGGGGTCTAGACTGTGTTTGTGGGGACACAGGGGGTGTGGCGTGGAGCCTGCCCCCTGGTCCATCTGTGTCCCCCCCCCCCCAAACCCCCACCACCACCGTTGCCCCCTCCACCACCCACCACCAACCCCACAGCCCATTTCCCATCTGCCTCCGCTCCTGCCTCTGGGACTCTGCTGCTTTCCTGGCCTGCCATGCCCTACTGACAGCGTTTGGGCCTGCAGCGGCGGGCAGGCGGCCCGTACGTTAACTTTTCGCAAGCGCCCGTGGGCGCACCTACCCCCCCCCCTGGACTGACCCCCTTCCCTTTTGCAACAGGCCCCCCAGCTTTGCCCTTTGCTGCCTACCCCCTTTGCCCTCTGTAGCCTTTTGCCCTTCCCCAGCTTCAGTTTGCTTGCCTGCCCAGCCCCTTTCCCTCTGTAGTTTGGTTTCGTTGTCCCACCCCAGCCCTGCGGTTAGCCCCTTGGTTCCTCTGCCCCATTCCCAGCCTCGTTGCTCCCTTGCGCCCCCCTTGCCCTGATTGACCCCTCCCCTCGTGTGCCCATGCCCCCTCCCGTGCGCTTGTGCCCCCCATCACATTTTGGTTACTCACTGCACCCCTTTCTGTTATTGTGACCTTCCCTCCCCTAGTGTAACTGGAGGAGCCGGTGTCGGTGACTGTCCCCCCTAAGCCCTTGATACTCCCATATCTCCCTGCGTTTCGGTGCCCTCCTCCCCTGCCTGCAGCCTAGCGGGGAGGAGTGGTTGACCTGCCTTTCCTTTAGCCGCCCCCCCCCCTTTTTTTCTCCAGTGTGTTTTTCCCTCCCTCCCTGCTCACTATGGAGGGGAACACGGCGGGCGAGCCCCCCCAAGTAGGCCCCACCACCCCTCCCCCGCCTGTCCCCTTAGCCTCTACCTCAACCTCCGCTGCCGAGCCACCTGCCACCACTGCGGCATTGGCAGCGGCAGGCGACGGGGTGACCTCCGCTGCTGCCACGTCCCTCGCTCCCTCCAATTATGGGGGAGCTGCCCCAGCCGGCAGGAAAGGCCAGGGCAAGAAAAAGGGAAAGAGCCCCGCTAAAAAGACTGGGCCCTCCATGGCAGGGGCTGCCTCCACTGCTGTGGCCCTGCCACCGGCCGCAACAATCCTTCCCGCTGCTCCCTCCACCAGCTCTGCGGGTGCCCCTCCCCCAGCCCCTAGGGCGTATGCCCAGGTGGCAGCGGCCACCGGTATGCCATCTCGCCCATCCACCGCCTCCGCTTCCAACTATAGTGGCCTGGGCCCCTTCCCCACCTTGACTAGGAGGCATGGCATCCGTTGCCTCCAGGTTCCCGCCTCGCCGCACGTGGAGACCTACGTGCGGGCGTTGGCGAGGGTGGTGGGGCCCGCGGCCATCGTGGTGGCCTCCAAAATGTATGGCAAGGTTGTCTTTTTCCTTGCCTCGGAGGCCGCCGCCCAAGAGGCGGTGGAGAAAGGCCTGGCGGTGGGGGGCGTATTCGTCCCCCTGGAGCCGCTAGAAGACCTGGGTGTCCGTGTAGTCCTTACCTCTGTTCCTCCTTACCTTCCCAATGTCGCCCTGCTGCCCGCCCTTTCCACCCTGGGGAAACCTATTTCCATCGTTCGCCCTCTCTCGCTAGGCTGCAAGGACCCCGCCCTCCGTCACGTCCTCTCGTTCCGCAGGCACGTGCAGCTCCAACTGCCGCCGGCGGCACGTGCTGGAGAGGCGCTTGAGGGGTCTTTCTTGGTCCCCTATCGGGGGACCCATTACCGGGTGTACTATTCTACGGGGGAGGCCCAGTGCTACCTCTGCCGGGCGATAGGGCACGTCCGGAGGGACTGCCCCTTGGCCCGGCACGGAGGAGCGTCCGGGACCCCCGAGCCCCGGCAGAGTGCCAGCCCCACCATTGCTGGCGCTCCTAGTTGCCCGGTACCCGGAGCCGCCCCTCCTCCTTCTCGGACCACCACTGCTCCCGCTCGGGCTCAAGGGGTATCTCCCCCACCATGCCCAGATGAGCGAGAGAGCCCCGTCTCTGCTACGTGCACTGTGGCGGAGCCTGTAGAAGAGGGTGCGGTGGGGGTATTGCCGGGCGCGGGAGAGGGCCTTCCCCAGGGGGATTCTACCCCCCCTCCTACTGCCCCATTGTTACCTCCTCAGGTCCTCAAGCCGTCATCTCTGCCCCCCGACCCAATCCCTGTCACCCAGCCCGCAGACGATGCCATGGAGGGCTGGACCCTAGTACAGGGAAAGCGGGGCAAGCGGAAGGCTCGAGCTCCACTCCTGCCATCCGGTGCGGAGGGCCCCCGGAAAACCAGGAAGGGGGGCTCCGCTGCTGAGCCTTCCGCTTTGCCCGCGGGTGCATTACATCTACCGTTGCCGGTTGGGGAAGCTGTGGCAGCACCGGAGGATGCCGCCATCCATTCTCCGCGGTCCTTCCTCGCGGAGGCCCACGTTGCGGCCCCTCCTACCCCCTTACCACCTATACCCTCTGCGATGCTCGAGGCTAGCATCGCCTCGGGTGTTAGCGGGGATGATCCCGGGGTGGTGGGAGGTGAGCTGCCCTCTATCTATGAGGAGATCGAGGCCCTGGGTCTGACCCCGGTCACCCAGGGGGAGGATGACCCTCTGCCAGCGGGCCTCGATCTGGCCAACCTCACCCCAACCCCCCCTTCTCCATCTCCTGTTCCCCTGACCGCTGCTCCTGCCTTCGAGGAACCCCTGGACTCCTTGCCCTGCCCGGCTGCGGGTGACACATCGCTGACGGCCGCCGAGCCTGTTCAGGTGACAGCTGGTGCCTCGCGTCCGGGACCCGAGTTACCAGGGGTATCCCTTGTTGGCGTGGGGCAACCGAGTTCCTTCCTGGGTGGGGGCCCCGTTGCAGATTGTTCACCTCCTGTTGCCGTGGCTGTTCCATCTGCCGTAGAGCCTGAGCCCGGCATCCCTGGGGACACCCTCCCTAACCCTCAGACCCATGGGCCCGACCGAGAGGAGCTACCTTCCAGCTGTCCAGCTCCGGGAGCCCAGGATCCCATCTCTGTCCCTCTTCCCGACCCTACTCCTGACCCCAGCCCTATCCCCTCCACCTCCCGCGATGCCATTGCCGCCTCTGGGGATGTCTCTTTCTCTTTCCCGGAGGGTGACCCCCAGAGAGCGACCTTTGTGTTCCCCAGTCCCGACCCACTAGGGGCTGCTATCCTCTCTCTGCTGCCGCCCCCCATTAAGTCGGGGTCTGAGGCGGACCGTGTGGCGCCAGTCCATCAGGCGCCACGTCGAGGGTCCGCCCCTTGCCTGCCCGTCTCAGTGGGCCACGGAGCCGTGCAAGGGGCCCCAATGGGGGATGATCTGAAACCAGTGACCCCACCCCCCCATACGCTGCAAGAAGAGCTGCGGGAGTTTTTGGAAGATGTGCGTGGCTCCCGCAATGAGGTGCCGCTCGCTCTCCAGCGATGGGGGGATTTCCACCAGATCCTCCGGGCCGCGAGGGCCCTCATGGGGGAGGGTAAAAGGATCGGGAAGCAGGGTGCTGCGGCTTACCAGCGGGTCCGCAGCTTCCATGACTCCTTGCTCACCTTTGGGGTGGGTCACGGTTTGCTGCGTGGCCCAATGGGGGCCGTGAGCGTCCCTGCCAGCGAGGATCCCCCCCCAGCCCTCCTCATGCCACCTATCACTTTCGCTACATTGAACACCCGGGGCTGTAGGGTGGGTCTCCGCAGGTGCCAGGTGCTCTCCTTCCTTCGGGGGGGGGTACTCTGTGGTTTTCCTGCAGGAGACCCACATGTATCCGGCCGCCGAAGACAGCTGGCGGCTGGAGTGGGGGGACAGGGTCTATTTTAGCCATCTCACAGTTTGTACGGCTGGAGTGGCTACCCTGTTCTCCCCCGACCTACGGCCCGAGGTGCTGGGGGTTGTCGAGGTTGTGCCGGGCCGCCTGCTGCACCTCTGGATCTGCATGGAGGGGCTTGTGGTCAATCTTGTCAACATCTATGCCCCGACATCGGGCCCAGAGCGGCTGCCTTTTTATCAGCAGGCGTCCGCCTTCCTCGGCTCCTTGGATCCTCGTGAGTGCCTGGTCCTGGGCGGGGACTTCAACGCTACCCTCGAGGAGCGGGACCGCTCGGGGACCGAGCAGTGCCCGGCCGCTGCGGACGTCCTCCGGGAGATTGTGGAACGTCACTCCCTGGTGGACGTCTGGCACGACCACCACCCGGACGATGTCTCCACGTTCACCTACGTCCGGGTGGAAGCCCATCGGTCGTGCCACTCCCGGTTGGACCGCATTTACTTGTCACGTCCCCATCTTTCACGGGCCTACTCCTCCGACGTGCGGCCGGCCCCCTTTTCGGATCACCATTTAGTCACCGTGACGGCATCTCTATGTGCGGAGAGGCCAGGGCCGGCCTATTGGCACTTTAACAATAGCTTGCTGGAGGATGTGGGCTTCGTGGCGTCCTGCCGGGAGTTCTGGCTGGTCTGGCGAGGGCAGCAGCATGCCTTTCCCTCAGCGCAGCGATGGTGGGACCTAGGAAAAGTGCGCGCCCGGCTCTTCTGCTGCGATTACACCCGGGGCGCCAGCCGACGGAGGGATGCGGCGATAGAACAGTTGGAACGGGAGGTCTTAGAGCTAGAGAGGCATCTAGCCGCCAGCCCTGAGGATCCATCCCTTTGAGAAGCATGCCGGGAGAAGCGGGAGGAGCTCCGGACCCTTGACGATCATCGGGCCCCGGGTGCTTTTGTTTGATCCCGCATTCGCCTCCTTCGGGAGATGGATCGCGGCTCCCGCTTCTTCTATGCCCTGGAGAAAAGGGGTGGGGCCAAGAAGCATGTCACCTGCCTTCTAGCGGAGGACGGCACCCCCCTTACGGATCCGGTGGAGATGTGCGAGAGGGCCAGGGCCTTCTACGCACACCTTTTCTCCCCGGATCCGACCGACCCTACCGCTTGCAGAGTGCTCTGGGACGGACTCCCGATGGTCAGCACGGGCGACCGGGACCGGCTAGAGTTGCCTCTCTCTCTGGCCGAGTTCTCGGAAGCCCTCCGCCGCATGCCTACCAATAAATCTCCGGGCATGGACGGGCTGACCGTGGAGTTCTAGCGCGTGTTCTGGGACGTCCTCGGCCCGGACCTAGTCACCGTCTGGGCCGAGGCCTTGCGGAGCCGGGTCCTCCCTCTTTCGTGCAGGCGGGCCATGCTCGCCTTATTGCCGAAGAAGGGGGACCTCCGCGACTTACGGAATTGGCGTCCCGTCTCGCTCCGCAGCACAGACTACAAAATCATATCCAAGGCCATCTCGCTGCGGCTGGGGTCCGTGCTGGAGGACGTGATCCACCCAGACCAGACCTACACCGTCCTGGGCCCTAGCATTTTTGATAACCTCTACCTGGTCCGGGATCTTTTGGAACTCGGGTGTAGGGATGGTCTGTCGTTCGCCCTCCTGTCCCTGGATCAGGAGAAGGCATTCAACAGGGTGGACCACGGGTATCTCCTGGGCACTCTGCAAGCGTTAGGCTTCGGACCCCAGTTTGTGGGTTTTCTCCAGGTGCTGTACACCTCCACAGAGTGTCTGGTCAGGCTCAACTGGACCCTGACTGAGACGGTCAGTTTCGGGCAGGGGTGCCCCCTCTCGGGCCAGCTGTACGCTCTGGCGATCGAGCCCTTCCTCTGTCTCCTCTGCCGGAGGTTGACGGGGTTGGTGCTTCGGGAGCCGGAGCTGCGGCTGGTCCTGTCGGCGTACGCTGATGATGTGCTCCTCGTGGTCCAGGACCCGAGTGACTTGGCGCGGGTGGAGACTTGCCAGACCGTGTACTCGGTGGCCTCCTCTGCCCCGGTCAACTGGGTCAAGACCTCTGGCCTGGTGGTAGGGGCCGGGTGGCGGGCGAGCTCCCTCCCACCCGCGCTTCAGGCCATCCGGTGGAGTGCGGGTCCACTGCTCTATCTCGGCATTTACCTTTCTGCCACGCATCCGTCTCCGCCGGAGAACTGGCAAGGTTTACAGGGCAGGGTGATGGAGCGGCTCCGGAAATGGACAGGACTACTCCGGTGCCTCTCCCTTCATGGGAGGGCACTGGTACTCAATCAACTAGTCCTGTCCATGCTCTGGTACCGTCTCAACACCCTGGTCCCGGCCCCGGGCTTCCTGGCCGACCTCCAGAGGGTGATTCTGGAGTTCTTTTGGCCAGGACTGCACTGGGTCTCTGCAGGGGTCCTCCATCTTCCCCTGGAGGAGGGAGGGCAGGGCCTGAAGTGCCTCCGCACTCAGGTCCATGTCTTCCGCCTCCAGGCCCTGCAGAGGCTCCTTTATGGTGCAGGTAGTCCGGCGTGGAGTGTATTGGTGCAGGCCTTCCTGCGCCGCTTCCGAGGGCTCCGATATGACCGGCAGCTCTTTTATCTCGATCTGAGAGGTCTTCCGCGAGGCCTCTCCGGGCTGCCGGTATTCTACCAGGACCTCCTCCGGACCTGGAAACTGTTCTCAGCGACCAGGTCCGTGGCGGCCACTGGGGGGGCAGATCTCCTCGCGGAGCCCCTGCTATACAACCCCCAGCTCCGTGTGCAGGTGGCGGAGTCCCCCGCGGTGCGCCAGAGGTTGGTCCTGGCAGAAGTCACTAGAGTCGGAGACCTCCTGGACTACGACCGGGGAGACTGGCTGGATCCCCTGATGCTCGCTCGGCGCATGGGGATCTCCAGGCCTTGTACTCCCCGGAGCGTACTTCAGGAGGTGAGGACCGCTTTGCCGCCCGCTGCTCGGGTTTGCCTCGACCAGATCCTGCACGAGGGCACGCCCTGCCCACCCTCCACCCCTGGCCCTCCGAACCTTTTCATCGGGCCCCTGTCCCGTGGACCAAACCGGCCCCCCCCGCCCCTTCTCTGTGAGCCGGCTGCACGACTTGCAGCCGGTTTGTTTCCTGACCACGCCAAGGAAACATCTGTACACGCTCGTGCTCCACACTCTTCACTTCCTCACCCTCGTGTCCCGCCCCGATACGAAGTGGCGGGACCTCCTGCCACCTGTCGAGGGTGAGAAGCCCCGGTGGGCCAGCCTCTATTCCACTCTGGTCCCGAAGCCCGCCGGGGATATCAGCTGGCGGCTCCTTCATGGGGCCGTGAGCACGGGCGTGTACTTGGCGCGGTTTACCCCCGTCCCAGACACCTGCCCTTTCTGCGGCGTGAGGGAGACCCTGGCTCACATTTATTTGGAGTGCACCAGGTTGCAACCCCTATACCGGCTCCTCACCAATATAATGTTGCGTTTCTGGCTGCACTTTTCCCCTCACCTTCTTATTTATGCACTCCCTATCCGTGGCCTCACAAAGTCACAGGACCTCCTGGTCAACTTCCTCTTGGCCCTGGCTAAACAGGTCATCTATAAAACCAGGGAGAGGAGGTTGGCCGATGGAGGTTCCTGTGACTGTGGGGCCTGTTTCCGATCCTCTGTCCGTTCACGTATCCGGGCAGAGTTCCTCTGGGCGGCGTCCACTGGCTCCCTTGACGCCTTTGAGGAGCAGTGGGCGCTGTCCGGGGTTCTCTGCTCGGTGTCCCCGTCAGGTTCCCTTCTTTTGACCCTTTGACCGCACTCCTGTCCCTGTTTTTACATTAGTTGTCCCCCGTAATTATTTGAGTTCCAGGCCCTGTGGATCCTCCCCTTAAGCTGGGGGGGGGGGATCCTTTAGCAGTGGCGCCCGCCCCACTTCCCAGAACCCCATATATACAGGAGGCTAAGATGTACCATCCTGTGTGGGATGGCATAACATAATTCAACAAGCACATATATGTGCCCCCAGGAAGCCCCCAATATATGTGTGCCAGGACACTCTGTTGGCAGGTCACTTTGGCCACCTGAAGACCTCCCACATGAATGCCCGTGTTTTCTGGTGGTCCCACATATGGGCCAAGGTCTAAGCGTACATGGACTCCTGCAAGTGCTATACACCTACCAAGATATCCCAGGCTAGACCCGTCAGCACCTTGGTACCCCTTGAAACTCCATCTAGGCCCTGTTCCACTGTCAGCCTGGATGTCACTGTGGAACTCCCAGTGTCTGATGGCCACAAAATAGTTTTCACAGTTGGGTCTGATGAAGTGGGCCTGACTAAAATGGCCACTTCATCCATCCTCTGCAATCACCTGCCTTTTGCCGAGACTACTGCACACCTCATGCCGCACAACATGGGTTTGGCTTCATAGACTCCCAGAGCACTTAGTTTCTGACCGAGGCCCACAGTTCATGTGATGCTTCTGGTTCAAAGGGTTCAGGCTACTGAGTGTCTGTCTGCTTATCCAGCTCCCCCACATACCACCCCCAAACAGACAGACAAACTGAATCGGTGAACCAAATACTGGAGTAGTGGGTGTTTCATAAATTATCTCCAAGATAACTGGTCCACACTCCTGCCATATGCAGAATTAACATTTAACAATGCTGACCATTCCTCTTCAGGTTGGAGCCCCTTCTTCACTAACTATGAGTTCCACCCCTGTTTTCACCTGGTGTCACCAGCAGTCTCCCCTAACCCAGCTGCCATGGCTGGGTCCAACAGACCCATCTTATTCAGGAGCAATCTTGAGGAGGCAAAGAAGGCTTACAAGAGGCATGCAGGCCATCAATGACAAGAAGCTGCAATGTTCACAGTAGGCCAGAAGATGTGGCTTGCCACCTAACATCTCCAGACCACCCTGACCTGGTGGAGGAATTCTACAGGGCTCACTTGGACAAGCCTTGACTAGCATCATCACAAAGGAGAGGGATGATGTAAGAACCTGTAGGACCAGAACCTGGGACCAAAGGGGTCCTGGGGCACTCAGGCATCCATATTGCCCCAGAAGTGTATAGTGGGTGTCTGCTAGACAAGCTTGTGGAGCTAGGCTCGGCAGAACGTACCAACCAGCAGTGTCTGAGTGGCAGCCCCTCATGGCCAACTGATTGGCTGGTGCTTGTATTGAAACCAGGAAGGCAGCATGGGGAGCTGTCTGAGCTGCTTGCTTCCACTACAGATTTCCTGAGGTCTGTACGTGAGACATGGCTCAGATGCATGAGTGTAACATCCCAGGCATGATTTAGTTGGGGATTGGATGATTTAGTTGGGGTTGGTCCTGCTTTGAGCAGGGGGTTGGAGTAGATGACCTCCTGAGGCCTCTTCCCACCAAACTGATGGGGGGTAGCCAATCTGGTAGCTTACTACAGGCCAGCTGCACTTGTTAGGCTCCCTGGGGACTGGCCATGCTGGAGCCCCTGATTTCTGACACCAGGCTGTGAAATTTGTGTCAGTAACAAAGAATTCCCCAAAAGTGTGTCTGTGTCTGTATGTGCGCATAGGTGAGAATTTGTTTCAGATTTACAATTCCATTTCAGCCCCAGTTCTAATACCACCATTTCTTGTCTCTGAATCCCCACAATTATGTGGTTGAGTTTCAGCTGACCAATCTGTTTACCTTCAAACAGGGACAGGAGTGGCTGTACACAGGGAGGATGGAACAGATCCAGATACCCACAAACCCACACACCACAGGGAACTGCATAAAGATTCAACATCCAGAGTATCCACTGAGTAATAAATCCATTAACCATTAAACAAACTAGATTTTAGATTTAAATTTATAAAATAGCTGAAATTTGGGGGTTTTATATACAGATAAACCCTACTCTCTCCTAAATCACACACACTTCTCGGTCCATTCACTCCATAGGAAAAAATGCAAAACCACCTCAGACCCTGTTTGCCAAATGCCCGAATTCTCCAAGCTGCACAAGTATCTCTGCTTCTCTGTCTCTCTCTCGGTCCCTATGGACTTTCCCAGCTCTCCCAGTAACATGTGAGTTTTCTGCATTTCCAGACCAGGAGAAGTTACGCGTCGTGGGAGGAGAGGACAGATGCTCGGGGAGAGTGGAGGTTTGGTACTGTGGCTCCTGGGGAACAGTTTGTGATGACTCCTGGGACATGGTGAATGCTAACGTTGTGTGTAAACAACTGGGCTGTGGATCTGCTGTATCTGCCCCGGGAGAGGCTGCATTCAGCGCGGGGACTGGACCCACCTCGGTGGAGAAGGTGAACTGCAGAGGGACAGAGTTATCTCTCTGGGACTGTGTGACAATGCGGTTCTGGTGGAACCCAACTGAGAGTGCCAACTCAGGACCAATTGCTCAAATAGGGCAGTTACAGCCCAAGGCTGGGGTTTTTTCCACCTCCAAGGCAAACCAAACCAGCCAGACTAGGAGGACTTCGGTCTCACCCCACTGGCTAACCGCAAGTCTCACAAGCAATCTCCTTAGACACTCCAGTTTCCCAGTATTCCCACCAGTGCCACTCGTTATGGGGACAAATGGTTATGAAAACCAATACCCCAGTAAAAGAAAAAGGTTCTCCTGATCCCAAAGGACCAAGCCCCAGACCCAGGTCAATATACAAATCAAGTCTTACCCACAAATCACACTGTTGCCAATCCTTTAGAATCTAAAATTTAGAGGTTTATTCATAAAAGGAAAAAGATAGAGATGAGAGTTAGAATTGGTTAAATGGAATCAATTACATACAGTAATGGCAAAGTTCTTGGTTCAGGCTTGCAGCAGCGATGGAATAAACTGCAGGTTCAAATCAAGTCTCTGGAATACATCCCCCGCTGGGATGGGTCCTCAGTCCTTTGTTCAAAGCTTCAGCTTGTAGCAAAGTTCCTCCAGAGGTATGAAGCAGGATTGAAGACAAGATGGAGATGAGGCATCAGCCTTATATAGTCTTTTCCAGGTGTAAGAACACCTCTTTGTTCTTACTGTGGAAAATTACAGCAAAATGGAGTCTGGAGTCACATGGGCCAGTCCCTGCATACTTTGCTGAGTTACAAGGCGTATCTGTCTTCTCTCAATGGGTCCATTGTATAGCTGATGGTCCTTAATGGGCCATCAAGCAGGCTAGGCAGAGCTAACACCAGTTTGTCTGGGATGTCACCCAGCAGCATAGCATAAGTTTGAAATACAGACAGTATAGAGCCAATATTCATAACTTCAACTACAAAAGTGATACACACATATAGACAGCATAATCATAACCAGTAAACCATAACCTTGTCTTAGACACCCCATTTGACCCCCTTTATACAAGATTTGTGTGTCACTACAGGACCTTGGTTGCAACAATGATCTATATTGTCCCAGATTATATCAATAACGTCACAGACTGTCATGCCAAGCCCTGGGGTGAGAGTAACTGTAGTCATAAGGGAGATGCTGCTGTGAATTGCTTTGTTGACTCACAGGAGATGTTTCTGCTACATGCTGTAACATTCAGGGAGGAGGGTGGTGTAGTGTTTAGATGCTGCTTGTGATTATTAGAATTGGGAGCACTGGCTGCTGGGAGTCTGAAAGGACAGGAAACAGGAAGGAGGTGGGAGGAGTTGAGGAATCTGAGTGAGAGTTACAGAGGGTGCAGCAGCAGCTTGCAAAGAGGTGTGAAAGTTACTAGTGACCCCCCCTTAACAGAGCAGCCTTTATGTCAACCAGTGGCCATTAGGGGGAAGCAGACACTTCAAGTACACAGTAGCCTGAACTTTCAACTGTCTTCCCTTCAAGGCCTTAAGGTAGTTGGAGCTGGTCCCAAGCCGGTTTTCACTGACCAGATAGCAAAAGAACGGGTCTGACAACCACCAATCAAGTGTTAACACTGCAAGGTCCTTTGTCTAAATGTGTATAAAGGATCTGTAAAATGTGTGTAAGACAGAGTTTTTGTACTAAGGTGCAAAGCTCTCCTTTCTTCTGCAGAATAAAGCAACTCTTCCTTATCCCTGTCTGGCTGTTATTGGCTCTCAGCTAGGTGGACCCGATATTTCGGTAACAGAGGTTTCCACTGTAAAAATAAAATCCTGTTGAAGTTTGTTAGTACTTTGCCTGGCTGATACAACATTTTGGTGACAAGGAAGAATCTTCTGCCTCTGAACCCACCTGCACCCTTTCTGCAAAGCCCAGGTGAGCCTCCAATTGCTTTTACTGTCTGGATCCATATGTTTGAGACTTATCTGCTTGCAATCAGTGCTACAGAGATTTCTGAAGTAAGAAAGCTTGCTCTGCTAATCCACTGCCTTGCAGCAGAAGGGCAGCGTATATTTTACACTTTTCCCCTTGCAGATGATAAATATGAGACTGCACTCACTGCATTAAAGAACTTTTTTGTGCCAAAAGTGAATGTAGTAGCTAATCGCTACAGATTTCGCCAGTGTGAGAAGAAACCAGGGGAGACTATAATGCAGTATATTGCTTCCCTGAGGAGTCTGATTGTAACTTGTGACTTTAGGAATATGGCAGATGAGATGATTAGAGACCAGCTCATTGCGAAAACAACCATGTTTCATGTAAGAGAACGCTTACTTCTAGAACCACAACTTACACTAGAAAAAGCAATAACCATTGCTACACAGATTGAGTCAGCTACAGCTGAAGCCAAAATAATGAGCAGGGATACAGGAGGCACAGTCCAGGCTGTGACTCCTTTGCAGAAAAGTTCACTATCGCTGCAGACAATCAATTGCAAGAGGAACACTAATGAAAAGCCACTGAATCAGCAAATGCAAAATACAGTAAAAGCATGCTTTCGCTGTGGATCCCCACAACACCTTACAAGCTACACAGGAGGTCCAGCAAAAGTAGCTCAGTGCAGTTATTGCAAAAAGATTGGGCATTTTGCTAAAGTATGTCGCAGTAGCCAGTTCAATCAACAGGTGCATGCAGTTACACTACCAGAGGTTACTGTGCTGACCGTGGACAAAACCACTACTGCACATACTCCAGAACAGATAAAGTGCACTGTAAACATTTCCACCATACCCTTAGGCAAATCACATTCTATTCAGCTAATGTTGGACACTCGCTCAGCAGTATCTATACTACCTGATTCCATCTATTTGTATTACTTTAAAGATGTGCCTCTTACTGAACCCAAACTTCAGTTGGTGTGCTATTTGAAAAAACATATTCCAGTAAATAGCTTCCTGACAGCAATAGTTACTTTTGGTGATTGCCGTGTAACTGTTGGTGTCACTAGGCATAGCTACCAGGTAACTCGGGAGAGTGGAAGGCCAAAAGTGCTGATGAAGCTCTTCTGCTCTGGGCCTACCTAAGCCACAGTGACTCCATCTTGTGAACTCTCACCTACTTCTGTGCTAACTGCTTACATGCTGAAGCAGAAATGTAAGGGTCAGCTTTTCTAGCAGGCAGCTGCTGTAAACAGGCCTTGCAAGGCCAAAAGATAAGCAGACGAATGGGAACTTTTCTCATTGTAACTGCTAGAGAAGGGAGGGGTGGGAGGGGTAAGAGGGAGTAACAGAACAAAGGCTTACACAGAAACAGCTTGGAATATAAAAGGGAAAATTTTATTTGTATGTGCTGCACTTGATTTGAGACATGCTGGTCTCCTAGTGCCATTTCAGAGCTCTGAAATAAACTTGGCTTGCTTTCTCCCCTCGGTGTCTTTATTGGTGCCAAGCACACCGGGCAAAGAACCCTGTTTGCCATCTCAGGGCCCAGTTCTGGGCAGGCAACAGTTTTGGCACCCAACGTGGGGCTCGAGGCTGAAATTTAGCCTTGCCCTGATCCCTCCTGGCGGCCGATGGATTACAGCGACGACCGATGCCCAGCGCGCACCGGTGACTTCATCAGGGGCCTCGGCGGAGACGTGGTTTGCTCGACCCCGGAGGGCACAATGGTGCAATGCACTTAGACAGTGGAGAAGCAGCTGCGGGCGATGGTGGGGAACCAGTCCCGTGGATAGGGCAACGGTGCAGAACCAGACCCTTGGATAAGGTAGGAACAGTCCAGTGGGGACTTTGTCTGTTTTGACCTGGGGATGCCCAGAGTCTCCCTATGGGGCAGGAACAGAGTACAGCCGGCAGGGTACAGTGTACACCCTTCGAATGCATTCTGGGGAACTGGAAAGTGTCTGGATCTGACCAGTTGATTAAAAGTAAATTGAAAAGGTTCTGTACAGTTGATTGGCCTCAGTATCAGCTAGAGTGCCAAGAAAGGTGGCCAGCGGAAGGATCACTCAATTACAACATGATCCTTCAATTGGCTGTGCTTATGGGTTTCTGCATAAAGTTAAAATGCGGAATAATGTTATACCTGTACGACAGAAATTACGGTGCTTACCAGGGAAGCTGTTTCAGAAGAACTTAGAAAACTTGTTCAAAAGGATATTATTAAAGAGATTAACTCCATGGAATGGGTTTCACCTATAGTAGTGACACAGAAGAAGGGTGGAGGAATTCACCTTTGTGTGGACTTAAGGGAGCCAAATAAAGCTATTGTGATTGGCAGTCATCCTCTTCCTCACAGAGAAGAAGTATTTGCAGAACTCCATGGAGCAAAGATGTTTTCTACTCTTGATTTGCAGAGTGCATATCACCAGGTTATGTTGTATGAAGATAGCAGAGACCTCACAGCATTTATTACACATGAGGGACTATTTTGTTTTAAACGTGTTGCATACGGTCTTGCATCAGCCCCAAGTACCTTCCAAAAAAAAGTCATTGATTCTGAAGAATCAACATGGAGTTCAGTGCTATTTGGATGATATTATCATGTTTGGAAATACCACTGAGGAGCATGACAATAACCGCAGTCTGTACTAAACTGCATCAGCAAAGCAGGCCTCAAGCTCAATAGGTCCAAATGCAAATTTAGACAAATTGAACTCTCCTTTCTGGGGCATACAATTTCACAGTCTGGACTAAAACCTGATCCAGATCATATCCTGGCAATTTCAAATGCTCCCCCTCCAACAGATTTGCAAACCTTACCTTCCTTCTTGGGTCTTACCTCCTGGTATGCAAAATTCATTCCCAGTTATGCTTCTGTCATTGAACCGTTACGAGAATTACTACAGAGAAGTTCAACCTTAGGGTGGACAATGGATGCACAAGCTAGTTTCGAAACGGTGAAAGTACATAGTCCAGTACTTGCACTATTCAATCCTGCATTGCCCACAATTGTAACTACTGATGCTTCTGATTATGGACTTGGGGCTGTCCTCACACAACTTCATGAGGACAACACAGAGAGGACTGTTGCATTTGCTTCAAGGGCACTAAGTAATGCTGAGAGAAAATATTCTACAGTCAAAAAAGAAGCACTTGTTTGTGTCTGGGCTACTGAAAAATGGAGAACTTACCTGTGGGGCCACACGTTCAAGTTGCGCACAGACCACAGCCCTTTGAGGACCTTGCTCACCATGAAAGGACTGGGAAGAGCAGGATATCATATTGCTAGATGGTCTGCAAGACTTCTCACTTTCAATTATGAACTGGAATATAAGCCTGGAAACAAGTGTGGTAGCGGATTGCCTTTCTTGCCTGCCTTTGCCTTCACCAGATGGTCCACTGGAGGATGAGGATGTAGTAATTGAGCTTATTACAAGCACTCTTACTGTAGTTACAAGAGAACAATTTCAAGCTGCTTGTTTAGCATGCCCAATTCAACAAAAACTATGGGAATTTCTGACAAAGAGATGGCCTAGTAACCCTAAAAACCTTGACCCAGTTTTGCTGCCTTATTTTAGAGTTCAGGATGAACTTTCTTTGCTCTATGGCTGTGTGCTACGAGGTACACATCGGCTACTTGTGCCAGAAGAATTACAGTAAAAAGGTATACACCTGGCACACAACACTCATCAAGGAATTGTCAGAACCAAACAACGACTACGGGATCGGTATTGGTGGCCAGGGATGGACTCTCAAACTGAAGCACTCATAAAATCCTGTGTAACTTGCCAAATGCATGATAAGACAGCAGTGACATGTACCCCTCCATTACAGCCTGTTCCTCTTCCTGAATCTACATGGGAAAAAGTGGAGTTCAATCCTTGAGGGGGCCACTTAGGGATCTGGGGCAAAATCAGTACTTGGTCCTGCTAGTGAAGGCAGGGTCCCACCTAGGAGCTGCTACCAGAGGGATGTGCCAGTAACTTTCCGGAACCACCCAAGGTAAGTACTGCCCACAGGCAAAAAAGAAGAGCACTGGCCTGCCATCCCACCCCGCCCCCGTGAGCGCCGCAGAAATCCCCACCCTCCCAGCATCATGCCACATGAAGCTCCGCCCCCCTCCAAGCGCCGCGCCGCCCGAAGCCCCCACCCCTCTCCGAGCGCTGCATGGCGCCAGCCCCTGCCCCCCCAAGACCCTGCCCCCCCCAAGCACCACACCACCCAAAGCCCCGCCCCCGAGCACCACGCCGCCCAAAGCCCCGCCACCAAGCACCGTCTGAAGCCCCTGCCCCCCCTCCGAGCAGCGCGCCGCCCGAAGCCCCCGCCCCCCCTCCAACCGCCGCACGGCGCCAGCCCCTCCCCCCCCCACGCCCCTCCCCCCCCGAGCACCACACCGCCCGAAGCCCCGCCCCCCCAAACACCATGCCACCCGAAGCCCCGCCTCCCGTCCGAGCACCACGCTGCCCAAAGCCCCGACCCGAGCACCATGCCGCCCAAAGCCCCGCCCCCTGAGCACCGCCTGAAGTCCTCGCCCCCCCTCCAAGCACCACGCCGCCCGAAGCCCCCGCCCCCACTCCGAGCGTCACGCCGCCGGATCAAAATAAATAAATAAAAAAATCGAGCGCTGGCCTGCCCCAAGGTGCCGCCCCAAGCATGTGCTTGGTCGGCTGGTGACTGGAGCCGGCCCTGACTGCCCAGCTGGAGCCTGCACACCTCACCTCACCTCCTACACCCCAACCTCCTGCCCCATCCCAGAGCCTGCACCCTGCATCCCAACCCCATGTCCCAGTCCAGAGCTTGCCCCCGCATCCAAATTCCCTCCCAGAGTCCGTACCCCACACCCCCTAACACACCACAACCTCCTGCCCCAGCCCGGTTAAAGTGAATGAGGATAGGGGAAAGCAAGCGATGGAGGGAGCGGGGATGGAGGGAGCGGTGGCGTGGCCTCGGAAAAGGGGTGGGGCAGGGGTGGGGCAAGGGTGTTTGGGTTTGTGTGATTAGACAGTTGGCAACCCTAGATATCCTGCAACTACAAGAGAGGATCATGGCCTACTCAGGAAGCCCTAAGTTGTGCCTCTATCACTAGTGAACATAGTCGGTGCAGGAGCATTAAGAATTATCAATATTACAGATGGCATTGAGATAATTCCTCTTCTACAACAGCTGATCTGAGTGGCACAGTCTAGTTCTAGTGACTTGTTTGTGTCTACAGTTGGACATGCCCTACACTGGGAATCTGGTCTTGTAATGATCACCTTTGTCACGGGGAATATTTTCCCTAGTTAAAAAAATTACCAGCCTCTAATGTCTCCCAATTCATGTTTAATACGATATAGAATCTATTGGGGCGAGAAACAGCACAGATACAGTTTGTACAGAACTTTTCTCTCCCACACCAGGGATTGGGGGTTACCGGATGATCTGAGGCTGTGGTAAACCTGACGTCAGGAGGGGGCTCATCACTCATATATGGTGATGTTTGTTGCTTTCGAGTTTTATTGGATGTTTTGGCTCTATAAAGTCACAGATAAAACCTCTGATAATAACTAAAAAGGCAGGTGGGTTTGCTATTGGTTCCTTCGCGCAGCTGATGCCAGCCTCTGAATCTATATATTTCCCTTCCAGTGCTTTGTTGTCACTTGTCAGACACAGAGGAACCCTAGCAGGTGCTTAGGGGCAGCCAGTGCAGTGAGTGGTGGGACAGCAAGTCAGGCTGGCAATGAAGGGACATCTCTCCACTCCGGTGCTGTGGCTTCTTCTCTTTTCAATTCGGGACATAGCAGGTAAGTCTCCTCAGTGCTTCACCAGGGGAGCTGGGTTAACTGGAACTAGGGTGGTAACTTTTACAGTCAGTTTTTTACCATCTGCCTTTGGCTCGGAGGTTGTGACTTTTCCTTTCGGGATTGGACCTTACCGCTGTTACCGAGGCTTTTACTACCTTGAGATTGGACTAATGCAATGACCTCTGTGTGGGGCTGCACCTTAAAACCTTTCAGAGAATGAAGCTGGTGCAAATAGCACCACTCACTGAGCAGGGCATCTTGCTGGAAGCATGTTACAGACGTGCTGCAGGATCTGCACTGGCTTTCTAGCTCTGGGTGGAGGTTAAGTTGTTACGGTGTTGATTATGATTTGGGTTGGACCTTCCTGAGGGATCACCTCTCTCCCTGTGCCATACGGCCACAGCTCTGGTCAGCAGGGTGCCCAAGCTGTTTCCCCCTTTTATAAAGGAGAGGGGTGGTTGGCAGGGTGCTCTCTGTGAGGGCTCCAGGACTCTGAAATGTGCTCATCCCTTTGAACAAAAATAGCCTAAATTTGGTGACCTTCTGGGCACACTGCAAAACAGTTTTTTGATGGGGCATTTTGGGAGGGCCCAGGCCATGCATCACATAATGAGAAATGGGTGGGAAGGAGTTTCTGTAGGTGTCTGTCTGGCTGAGTTCCTGTTGAAATGGTCACTTAATGCTGCTGGGATTTGAGTGTGTTATCAATGCTGTCCGGGTGCCTAAGGCCTTGGCTAGGCCTCAATTTAGTATTTTAAATCCCAATAAATAAATGTCTGGTTGGTCAAATTCCAACCACTGCAAGGGTCAAGTCCTGGCTCATCACTCCCCTATTCACTCACTGAAGCCAGTAGAAGTTTTGCAAGTGTGAGGTGTGCAGGATTTGACCCAAATATGCCCAGAGATGATTCCTCCCACTGAGGGGATGTGGGTTAGGATGCGGTGTGCTGGAATGAGTGTACCAGAAGCTCTGCCAGCAGGAAGATTTATTCTGCAGGAGCCCTGCCTCCTTCCCCCAGATTTGTGCTGGAGCAGAGATTCCTTGAATCCTAGTTGGAGCCTAGAGAAGCCCGAACAGTACAAGCTATATTGCAGAGGTGCTGTATCAGTGCATCTCACAGCCACACTGGTTTCATTCCCTCAAGGCTGCCCCTGCCCAGTGTCAGGGCTTCTCTCATTCCTCCAGCAGAGAGGGGGCTGCAAGCTCTTTCCCATGCTGTGTCCCAGTTGCAGGCAGACTTTATACCAGTGTCGGGGGAAGCGGGCGGGGGCAGATTATGGGTTACAGCAGCAAGTGCTGGTGCAATGCAGGGAGTGAATCTGGCCCCAAGACTCCAAAACAGCTTAAATTTCATCTTCAAATCAAATGTGGGACCCAGATACAATTTAAATAATACAATGATTGGAACCTGTTGGGCTGGTGTTAACAACATGATAATGATCCATATGACTGACAGGGCAGTGAACTCCATAGCAGTAGCTGGTTCATGGGAACCCGATGTGCTGCTGCGCCAGCCTGAGAAAATGACACTGACCTTGATAATCAGAAATGTCAGTCTAAATTATTGGCTTTGAGAAAAACCTGCCCTAATGTGTATCTCACAGACAGCTCAGTTATTGTAGTGCGTAGGGGCTGGTACCCAGAAAATTCTGAGCAAACCAACTGTCTAGCAAGTTTCTCGGAGTTTATATTTCAAATTCCCAAAAAGTTCATATATAATGTGCTGGGGTTAGAGCCCATAACACAGCTGTACATGACCGAAAAGCAGAGAATTCTGTGGTGACTCCTGGTGATCAGACTAAGATAGTAGGGGATGGACAATTGTTACCATGTGAGGGATAAATTACAGCTCAGTTATTTGTGGGATAGTGTCATATAGCGATCCCAAGCACATGTTCAGTTGAATCTTATTTTGTTGGATTTATGAGCAAATGTGCATCATGCCCTGAATATTTTTATTTTCTATGGGAAATTTGACTTTGCTTCACATGATGCAGACACAGTGGCTCAGGGGAGTATACCATGTAGGGGAGATCATAATGTAGCTACTTTTCCCTTTCTCTTAATGCCCCTGTCCCCCTCTATGAGCCTTGAGAAGAGGCCAGGTCAGTCTTTGCCAGAAGATTGTATTTCACAGGTATTGACCTTTTTAAATTGTGCAGACAAACAAATGTGTAAAATTATGTGGGCAAAGAAATGAAAAAATATCAGGAATAGATCAAAAATCATGATACTATTAAAACCATCCAGTCGTGTTATTCAGTCTGTCTTTAACCTTTTAACTCCCATCTACTCCCTCTGCCAGAGTGGGGGTGAAAACTGCAGGCTTTTAATGCATCCAAACTGCACTTAACCTCCCCTTACCCCTGCGACGGGGACCTGCCATCCATTGCCCAACACTGCCTTCGCTCTCCCCTGCTGGTTCAGTTCCTCTGACAGCAGGGCCGGCTCTAGGTTTTTTGCCACCCCAAGCAAAAATATTTTTGGCTGCCCCCCACCCCCGGCCCGGACCGCGCCTCCCCCCCCCCCCCGCCGGCCCCCCCCCATCCCCCCCCCCGCCCCAGCCCTGGGCTCTCTCCCCCCCCCCCACCCACACCCACTGCCGCCCCAGCCCTGGGCTCCACCCTCGCCTCCAGCCGGTCGGCGCTGGCAGGGTCGGGGTACCGATTGGGTTCCGGGAAGTGGGCGGGTGGAAGCCCGCCCACTTCTAAAGGATCCCCCCCAGCCTAAGGGGAGGATTTACAGGACCTGAAACCCAACTGATTTCGGGGGACAGCTAATGAAATAACAGGGACAGGAGTGCGGTCACAGGGTCAAAAGAAGGGAACCTGACGGGGAAACCAAGCAGAGAACCCCAGACAGCACCAACTTCTCCTCGAAGGTGTCAAGGGAGCCAGTGGACCCTGCTCAGAGGAACTTTGCCCAGATACGTGACCGGACAGAGGATCGGAAACAGGCCCCACAGTCACAGGAGTCTTCTCTCCCTGGTTTGATAGATGGCGGTTTTAGCCAGGGCCAGGAGGAGGTTGACCAGGAGGTCCCGTGACTTTGTGGGGCCACGGATAGGGAGTGCGTAGAGAAGGAGGTGAGGGGAAAAGTGCAGCCAGAAACGTAACAATAGGGGGTCGGGGTAAGCAGCGGGGCTCCCGGGCCACGCCTCAGCCCAGGGTCCCTCCAGCCGGGGCTCCTGCCTCCAGGACCGATCGGGACCCAGGAGGACAGAGCTGGGGGACCGTCCGCAAGGGGGCTGAGGAGCAGGGGGCAGGGTAGCCCCAGAGGGTGCGGAGCCCCGGAGAGCGGACGCGGGCCCCGCCCAGCAGCGCCCCGCCCTCTATGGCCCCGCTGTTGCTTCTGGTCGCCCTCCTGCTGTCCCTGGGCGGCTCAGGCCACTTCGCCCAGCCCTGGCTGCGGTACTGGGGGGCAGCCGCCTTGCGGCACCTGCAGGCAACTCAGTGTGCCCCGCGGGGCGGCCCCCAGCCTGAGTGTCCCCCACTCGGCGCCTGCCTGTCCCTGCCACAAGGCACGGGCGCTGCTCCCCCGCGGCGCGAACCGCAGCAGCCCCAGGGTACCCCCACGCACGACGCACTGCTGCTGCCAGGGTCTGCTCTAGGCTTTTGCCACCGGAAGAAAAAAAAAGATGGCCGGAATGCCGCCCCTGAAAATGTGCTGCCCCAAGCACGTGCTTGGTTTGCTGGTGCCCAGAGCGGCCTTGTCTGACAGAAGGAGGACTGGCTGGGATATAGTTTGAGACCCACTGAGCTAATTCATGCAGCGTGGCTCACATTCGCACACAGAACTTCTGTTACTGTTCAGGGGTGAGTTACAGATATTAGAGACCTTCACACTGACATCAACCATTCACATCAGCTATAACGTCACCGTAACTTGACCAGATTGATTTAGCCTTTTGCAAACAGCAACACTTCCCTGGCTCACCCCACTCCACCCCACCCTGCAACTTCTCTACCTGAGACTGTGAAGCACACGTCACAATCTAGAGGCTCCTCCCCTCCTCACCCTCCCTCCTGCTTCCAATATTGCAGACCCCATTCCCCTCCCTACTACACCCTCATGAATCTCTGCTTCAGACCCCCACCTCCCTGCCCCTCCACACTCCTTGTCTCCCTCCTTCCTGCCTTCTTCTCCAGACCCCTCTGCTCTCTCCCCAGCTCTCCCTCCTCCCCCCAATCTACACCCTCCTCCCCTGCCCCCTGACCCCCACAGTAGACTCCTCCTCTCCCTTCCTGCTGACCCACCTTTCCATAACCCCCTTCCCTCCCCTCCTCATCCCTTCTTCATGTCCCTGTTCAAGACACCCACCCTACTCTTCCCACTCCTCACTCCTGCCCACACACCACCTGCACCCCATTTCCTTGCAACCTCTGAATCTTCCTCCTGCCACCCAGGACCCTGCTCCCCTCACTCCCCCTCCTCCTTGCACATTGTTTCTGCGGCCGTCTGGGTCCTGTCCAGCCCCCTGAGCAATACAGGGGCAGCTATGTTGCTGTGGGCTTCAGTCTCATTGAAAACAGTGGGAAGTAGCAGCCAGATTTACTCAGGGCGGCCTCACTCCCACATGCCAACAGACTGTAGGGAGATGACGGCATCTTGCTGGCTTCAGCCCCAGTGACAGTGACAGGAGATGGTGTCATTTGGAATAAGGGAAACTCCGTGAGTTGGTACCTTCCGTCGTGTTCTCATGAGACAGGTAAAAACACCCCAAACACATCACTGCAGTGGGGATAAAATGGCGAGAGCTGCAGCACTGACAGCCCCGAGCGTGAGGCCCTGAGAAGTGAGAAGGTGGAGCCATGAGGCAGCTCTGGGCGCAGATCCCCTGCTGATGGGTGCGGACTCTGCTGTGATAACGCTGGGGAGGGGGCTTCCTGCTCGCTCTGACCCTGCTCTGTGTCTCTCTTTGCAGGTGCTGATGAGCTGAGGCTGGTGAATGGAGGCAGCCCCTGTGCCGGGAGAGTGGAGATTAAACACCTGGATCAGTGGGGGACGGTGTGTGATACCAACTGGGACATGGAAGATGCTGAGGTGGTTTGTAAGCAGCTGGGATGTGGATCTGCTGTCAGTGCCCCTGCCTGGGCTCATTTTGGAGAAGGATCTGGACCGACTTGGCTGACTGAAGTTGATTGTGGTGGTGATGAGTCAGCTCTCTGGGACTGCAGACATGAAGGATGGGGTGCACTCCCCTGCTCTCATTCTATTGACACTGGAGTGATCTGCTCAGGTAAGAACTCGGCCAACCAGCCCCGTAGGAAATTCCCCATGAGGGAGACGGGACTGAACCCATGTGTGACATTCCTGGTGACTCAGAACTGGACTGTGCCCTGCACTGGGGTCAGGGTGGAACTGATCAGTCTCTCCCTGAGCTCCCCTGGCCAGACTGGGGATGAACAGGCTGCAACATCCTTTAGGCAGTTGACAGGGGGCAGGTGGTGCAGCTGTTGTGGGTTCAGTGTGGGATTGGGTGACCCCATTAGCAGGTCTGTGCTGGTACATGCCTGTGTGCAGCAGCCCAGTGTCTCCCCGGGGCAGCAGCAGCAGCTGTGATCTGCCTGTGGCTGCTGGAGCTGGAGTTGGAGCCAAGGGGGGCGAGTACAGTGGAGCTTTCCCCAGAGTTCCCTGAGGCAGCAGGGGAGGAGCCCTGAGCCTGACCATGGCAAGGGGGAGAGGCCCAAACAACTGGGGATAGGTGAAGGGGGCAAAAACTGGCTACACTGCTCCACACAGCTCCCTCCCTCCTCAAATCCCCCTACAGGGTCAGGCAAGAAACACCCGTGTGGTTCATAGCAGTTTGCTCCTCAGCCTGCCTGGCTGCCTTCCCATGCAGGATGGGTTAGATTTACCACTCACTCCCCAGGGTAATGTCATGGAGATACACCTGTATCCCTCTGCACTCTGCATTTGGGAAATATGTGTATGCATAACCTGGCTTCATCAAAGCTTGTGCAAGAAAAATGCCTGGGCACAGGGGTTTGCA
>NW_023260531.1:59508-84583 GCF_013100865.1 Trachemys scripta elegans
GGACAGTGCATCTCATGCCTTCCAATTGGTGGAGTCTCCTTCTGCTCCCTTCCCTCAGATGTACCATCTAGTCCACTCTCCACATTAGTACCTCTGGAGAGAACATGAAAATGGTTGCTCACCTGTATCTGCATTGCTGGTACGTGGATGATCCTCTTTCTTTTTCTGGAGGTCACATGCTGCCAATTTTCATCACCGTCCTTGTGTCTCTGCTGTGCAGTCTGCTCTGATTCTTCAGAATGTTGTGCCCGCAGAAGCATATCCTGACATCTGTCCAGAAAATCTTCATTTTCTCTTATGTAACACAGGGTTGATACTTGTTTCTCCAGTCCTTGAAACTTCTCTTCCAATATGGAGACCAGCTTGCACTTTGTACAGACAAAGTTGCTTCTGTCCCCCGCTTTAACTAGGGCTCATCTCCCAGCTCCACAGCAGGGAAATTAGAAATCTTGGGATGGGATCCCGATTCCCAGAGTCTGCGGCTCTGAGGCAGCCCTGCGTTGCAGACTGCTCCAGACCGGGGACTCCAGAGCTTTGAGACTCTCAGGCCAGCTGGCTATTTGAGACACCAGCTAATGACATTGGGACACCAGTTCTAATTAATGTAAATACAGTTTGCTCCTGAAGTGTTTCCCATTCCGAGCTAGCTGTCAGGGGAGAACTCATTCAGACAGTGCTTACACCTGCAATTTCCTAATATTTTTACAAAATAAAACGGTGTTTTCGGCAGGAACTTTACAAAAATGAGCTTCATTGTCAGGATTTTGAAACTCTGCAGAAAACAGATTGACCTTCAGCACTGTAAATTCCTTAACCTGGTAATAACAACTGCAATGCCTTGTGCTGCACATCTAGCAAGTGCACAGCAGGGAGTCCCTCTCCTCTGAACCTCACCAGGAGGAGGGAGCTGCACACAAACAAAGAGGTATGAGAGCAAAAGTCCCTCTGTCCACCTTTCTGTAACGCTGCGCCTACATCTCAGCTGGAGCTGCACGTTTGCAGTGGGAATACAGTTTGGGTTTGTAACAGGGCACTTGAAGGGCCGGGCTGCCTAGTGGTTGGTGCCCCTGACCTCTAGTCCCTTGTTTTCAAGGCCAATTTGCCTCAGTCTTTTAGGCAATGGGGTAGGGAAACCCAGACCCTCCCTCTCCACCAGGTCCCAGCACAGCGTCCTCCTGCCTGCATCAACCCCGGAAAAGGGTCTCCCAGCAGGGATCTAAATCCACTTCCCTGAGCTACTTCCTACCACTGTCCCTTTTGTTTGGGGCAAGGCCCCTCTAGTACTGTTTGCTGGGTGGCTTGTACCCCATAGTGCCCTCTCGTCCCAGGCTCCTTCAGGTGGGGCAGCCATAAGTTTGGTGAGACTGACCCCCACAATGCCTCTGGGCTACAGGGACCCAGTTATCTCAGTTGCTGGAGGCTCCTAGGTCTCCTTCACAGTCCCCCTTGGCTGGGGAGACAGTGCTTACTCCCTGGTGGCTGACGCGGCTGGCAGGCTAGTGACCCTTCCCCTCAGGTAGGGAGGCGGATAGCTCCTGCCTCTTCACTAGTCAGCCCTCAACTGAGCCAGGCTCTCTCCTTTTCTCCCCCCAGGCCTGGCATTGGCTGCATGTATAGCGGGGTGGGGCTAGCTGGGCCCAAAGGCTCCCTTTAACCCCTGCTGTGCTGGCAGGGTAGTTCCACGTGACTGTGCTGAAGGTTGGAGAGGAGGACGAGTCTTTCCATGATCCTTATAGTTATGTCCATTCTTGTCACTAATCCCCATCTTCCCTGGATAGAGGTGCAAGCCCAGGTCCTAGGGCCAAACCCAGGGTTCCTTACTCAGGCAGGCAGCTATTGACTGTAATGTGAGTTTGCTTTGTACCGACCGAGTAGAAACAGAATAAAGGACTCAGAATTGGGCCCATTCAGAATTATTCCAGAAATAACCAGTCAGCCATCTACAAACTGCCCTGTGCACTAGATATCACTGAGAACAAACACATACGGGAGCTGTAATGTTTCTGCACCCAGTGATTTTTGAGACATGCTGTCCTGACAGAATACTAGAAAACTTTCCAAAAAGTGACAGTCGTCTTCTTATATGCAGTGTTGTTGTAGCAACGTTAGTCCCAGGATATTAGAAACAAGGTGGATGAGATAATATCTTTTATTCTACCCACTTCTGTCGGTGAGAGAGACAAGGTTTTTGAGCTTATAGAGAAGAGCTGTGTGTAAGCTCAGAAGCTTGTCTCTCACCAACAGAAGTGGATCCAATAAAATATAGTATCTCATCCACCTTGTCTCTCTCAACCCCTTCTCGTCCAGATTTCACTTCTGATTTCCCATTGGATTAATCCCAGTCTTTGCCAAAACATTCTCCTTCGCCAAGGTCCCTGCCTCAGTCAGTGCACAGGATGGATGGTGCCTTGGGAATGAATCAGGGATGCACAGTGAAGTAGGCTTTGGTCTGCAGGCCCACAGCCTCATTGGTTGCAGCATCAGCATCGCCATCATCAGTAATCCCTCCATTCGAGGATGATCTCTACCCGAAATTTACATATGTGTCCTGAGACTACTCAGGAGTACAATCCTGGATCCATAGATTTGCCTGTAGTAGGTACAGACATTGCCTGATGGGTCAGCTGCCTGCTGGGAGAAAGTTCTTTCTTTTTCCTTCCTTCTCTCTCTTTTCAGCTTCGAGGGCAAGGCACTTCTCCTCAAAGCGGGCTACTGCCTGAGAGAGGATGTGGTGCCATTGGGGTTGGTTGGTGGCTTGCTTTTCCCAGCTTGTGATGTCCACATGTGTATTCTTGAGATGCGCTTTCAGTGTGTCTTTGTAGCATTTCCTCTGACTACCACAGGATCTCTGACCATGGGTGAGCTGAGAGTAGAAGACTTGTTTTGGGAGGCGAGAGTCTGGCATCTGCACACAATGTCCAGCCCAGCAGAGTTGGTGAGTGTGGATCATTGCTTCAATGCTGGTGACGTTGGCTTCAATGAGGATCCTGGTGTTAGTGGAGCGAGGCATCTTTGGTGGTACCTCTCCAGACACTTGAGGTGCTGTTAATAATGGGGGATTTCAATTATCCCCATATTGACTGGGTACATGTCACCTCAGGACGGGATGCAGAGATGAAGTTTCTTGATACCTTAGATGCTTCTTGGAGCAGCTGGGCCTGGAACCCACCAGAAGAGAGGCAATTCTTGATTTAGTACTAAGTGGAGCACAGGATCTGGTTCAAAGGGTGAATATAGCTGGACCGCTTGGTAATAGTGACCATAATATAATTAAATTTAATATCCCTGTGGCAGGAAAAACACCACAGCAGCCCAACACTGTAGCATTTAATTTCAGAAAGGGGAACTACACAAAAATGAGGAGGTTAGTTAAACAGAAATTAAAAGGTACAGTGCCAAAAGTGAAATCTCTGCAAGCTGCGTGGAAACTCTTTAAAGACACCATAATAGAGGCTCACCTTCAATGTATACCCCAAATTAAAAAAACATAGTAAGAGAACCAAAAAAGAGCCACCCTAGTTAAACAACAAAGTAAAAGAAGCAATGAATTCTTTGACTAGGTCTTCATGGCTGAGGATGTCAGGAAGATTCCCAAACCTGAGACATTCTTTTTAGGTGACAGATCTGAGGAACTGTCCCAGATTGAGGTATCATTAGAGGAAGTTTTGGAAGAAATTAATAAATTAAACAGCAATAAGTCACCAGGACCATATGGTATTCACTGAAGAGTTCTGAAGGAACTCAAATGTGAAACTGCAGAACTACTAACTGTAGTCTGTAACTTATCATTTAAATCAACTTCTGTACCAGATGACTGAAGGATAGCTAATTCATGCCAGTTTTTAAAAAGGGTTTGTACCGATGCGACAACTCACCATTGCGGTGCCTCCTGCTGGTTCTCCTGGGAATTAGCTCATCCAGCACTCGGAGTGCCCTCTGCTGGCCGGTGTCTCGCCTGTCGCTGGCCTTCGTGTCCCTCCCAGACCCCGGTACCCCTTTTTCTGTGGGTTCTGCCCTCAGCAGTACCCCCACAGCTCTGGGTCTCCCCTCCCCAAGGAACCCCCAACCCTCTATCCCCACCTCGCCTCAGTCTATGGCTACTACCAGTCACCATCTAGCCCCCCCTCACTGGGGCAGACTGCAGTGTACAAGCCATTCATCATTGGCAAAGGGGGGTTTGAACCTGCTGCCTTTGCCTAATCCCTGGGCTGTAGCCTTTGCAACCCCAGTACCTGGTTTGGCCTTCCACAAGGCTTGCAGCCTGAGGAGTTGCCAGGCGGGAGCTCCCTAGCTCCTCTCGCCTTTCCCCAGCCCTGCTCTGTTGCCTGCACCCTCAGCTCCCAGGCAGCTAGGTCCTTCTCCCTCTGATAGCTAATTTCAACTACTTGAAAGGGGGTTCCAAAGAGAATGGAGCTCGGCTGTTCTCAGTGGTACCAGATGACAGAACAAGGAGTAATGGTCTCAAGTTGCAGTGGGGGCGGTTTAGGTTGGATATTAGGAACAACTTTTTCACTAGGAGGGTGGTGAAGCACTGGAATGGGTTACCTAGGGAGGTGGTGGAATCTCCTTCCTTAGACGTTTTTAAGGTTTGACAAAGCCCTGGCTGGGATGATTTAGTTGGGGATTGGTCCTGCTTTGAGCAGGGGGTTGGACTGAATGACCTCCTGAGGTCCCTTCCAACCCTAATATTCTATGAAGCTGGAGGGAGAGTGACTAGCTCCTGGCTCATAGTCCTTTTATCAGGGCCAGCTGAGATTCCCCAATCAGCCTAGGCTTGCTGCTTTGGAGTGGGGTAACTGCTCCGCTACAGGGCTCCAGAGGTGATCCCGGCAATTACAGGCCTGTAAACCTGACTTCAGTACTGGGTAAACTGGTTGAAACTATGATAAAGAACAATATTGTCAGACATATAGCTGAACATAATTTGTTGAGGAAGAGACAACATGGTTTTAGTAAAGGGAAATCATGCCTCAGCGATCTACTAGAATTCTTTGAGGGGGTCAACAAGCATCTGGACCAAGAGGATCCTGTGGATATAGTGTACTTAGATTTTCAGAATAGCCTTTGACAACATCCCTCACCAAAGACTATTACGGAAAGTAAGCTGCCGCGGGATAAGAGGGAAGGTGCTCTCATGGATTGGTAACTGTTTAAAAGATAGGAAACAAAGGGTATGTATAAATGGTCAGTTTTCAGAATGGAGACAGATAAATAGTGGTGTCCCCCAGGGGTCTGTTCTGGGGCCAGTCCTATTCAACATATTCATAAATGATTGGAAAAAGGGGTAAACAGTGAGGTGGCAAATTTGCAGATGATACAAAATTACTAAAGATAGTTAAGACCCCGGCAGACTGCGAAGAGCTACAAAACGATCTCTCAAAACTGGGTGACTGGACAACAAAATGGCAGATGAAATTTAATGTTAATAAATGCAAAGTGATGCACATACATATAAAACAATGGGGTCTAAATGAGCTGATTCCACTCAAGAAAGAGATCTTTGGGTTATTGTGGATAGTTCTCTGAAAACATCCACTCAATGTGCAGCAGCACAAAAAAGCAAACAGAATGCTAGGAATAATTAAGAAAGATATAGCTAATAACACAGAAAATATCATATTGCCTCTATATAAATCAATGGTATGCCCACATCTTGAATACTGTGTGCAGATGTGGTCACCCCATCTCAAAAAAGATATATTGGAATTGGAAAAGGTTCAGAAAAGGGCAACAAAAATGATTAGGGATATGGAAAGGTTTCCTTATGAGCAGAGATTAATAAGACTGGGACTTTTCCGCTTGGAAAAGAGGCAGCTAAGGGGAGATATGATTAAGGTCTACAAAATCGTGACTGATTTAGAGAAAGTAGATAAGGAAGTGTTGTTTACTACTTCTCATAACACAAGAACTAGGGGTCACCAAATGAAATTAATAGGCACCAAGTTTAAAACAAATAAAAGGCAGTATTTCTTCACACAATGCACAGTCAACCTGTGGACCTCCTTGCCAGAGGACGTTGTGAAGGCCAAGACCATAACAGGGTTCAAAAATGAACTAGATAAATTCATGGAGGATTGGTCCATCAATGTCTGTTAGCCAGGATGGGCAGGAATGGTGTCCCTAGCCTCTGTTTACCAGAAGCTGGGAGTGAGCAACAGGGGATGGATCACTTGACGATTTCCTGTTCTGTTCATTCCCTCTGGGGCACCTGGCACTGGCCACTGTCGGAAGACAGGTTATTGGGCTAGATGGACCTTTGGTCTGACCCAGTAGGGCCATTCTTATATGTTCTTATGTTTCGCATCCATAAAGGAATGTAGGAATATCAATTGTCTCATAGACCTGGATGTTAGTGTTCTGCCGTAGGTCACGGTCTGTGAAAATGCGTTGGAACAGATTCCCAGAGGAAGCACTTGTGCACTGGATCCTGTACTGGATCTCACTGTCAATTTTTCCATTTTGCAAAAGTTGGCTACCGAGGTAACAGAAGTCCTCAACTCTCTCCAAGTCTGTCCCTCAGTGGTGAAGTGTAGTTGGTTTTGTGCAAGGCCTGAAGCAGGCTGATGGAGCACTTTAGTCTTCTCAATATTGAGTGAGAGTCATAGGCTTTGGTAAACTTCTGCAAAAAAATCCAGTGTGGCCTGAAGGTCATTCTCAGTGTGCGTGAGGATGGCACAATCATCAGCGTCCTGAATGGTAATGGACTCTCTGAGGACTTTAGACTTTGAGTGGAAACATCAAAGATTAAAAAGCCGCCCATCCATTCTGTATTGAATGTCAACTCCAATGGGGAGGCGGTCTTTAAATGAGGACCAAAATGACTGCTAAATAGATGGAGAACAGGGTTGCAGCAATAACACATCCTTGCTTAACCCCAGTTTTCATGACAAAAGGATCCATCTCCAGGCCATTACAGAGAATGGTGTCAGTCATCTCATCAGGTAGAAGCCTTAGGCCCTTAATAAATTTTGGAGGGCAGCCAAATCTGGCCAGCACCTTCCACAGGGCTTCGCGATTGACAGAGTCGAAGACCTTTATCAAATCGATGAAGACCATGTACAGATCCTGATTTTGCTCCCAAGACTTTTCCTGGATTTGGTGGGCAACAAAGATCATGTCGGTTGTCCTGCGGGATGGTCAATATTGCTGAAACTGCACTGAGATTCCAGCAATATTTACTTAGCAAGTGGAAGTAATCGGTTTAAGAGGATACGGGTGAGAATTTTCCCTGCTGTAGATAGCAAGGCAATAATTTCCACACTCCAACGTATCTCCCTTTTCAAAGATGATAACAATGATGGCATTTTTCAAGTCTTCCAGAATCTTCTTATTATACCAAATTTGAAGAAAAATGAAGCTCCCGAAAGCATAGCTCTGAGGATCATTGGAGCACACAAGCCCCTTAACCGCAACAAGGTGATGGTCTCCAAACAGGGATTGCAGCAGTGGCAAGATGTGTAACCAATAAAATTCTGCTGAAATTATGCTCCTGGCTGCTGTGGGCCAGAGTGGCACCAGGCACTAGAACTGAGATGTGGGAGACTGTCTCCACCTATTGAGCCCAGGCAGTGTGGGGAGGAGGCTACCTGAATTGAACACAGACCAGGGTGAGAAGAGAAAGTCGATGAGGATAAGGATGCAGGGGGAATATTCTGTGCCTGGAGGCTGGTGGATGGAGAGAAACTGGGACTGGGTGAGAAAGCGGGAGATTGGGACTGGCTGGGTAAGGAGACTGGGACTGGGAGGAGCGGGAAAGAGACTAGGACTAGCTAGGCAGGGTGATTAGGACAGGGAGTGGGTGGGGAGAGACTGTGACTTGCTGAGCAAGGAGATTTGGAACTGGGGAGACTGGGACTGACTGGGTGAGGAGTCTGGGACTGGGAACCAGTGGGGAGGAACTAGAGGTGAGTGAGGAAAAACAGATCAGATCAGGAGCCAGGGTGTAGGGGGAGTCTAACTGGGCGACGAGACTGGAATAAGCAGCCAGGGTGAGGTGGGGGAGACTGAGAGCAGATCTACATGAAATTTAGTTTGTGGCAAGCTGGGGTGTAAATCTACTATGAAAATACTGCCTCCCTTTCCCTGCAAGCACTTTAACTTACATTGACTTAAAGCAATGTCTACATCGCACTATATCAGATGGAGACACTCTCCCACCAGCATAGCTTCTGCCTCTCGATGAGGTGGACTATAAGATGGTTAGAAAGCTGGCTAGATTGTCGGGCTCAATGGGTAGTGATCAATGGCTTGATGTCTAGTTGGCAGACGATATCAAGCGGAGTGCCCCAGAGTTCAGTCCTGGGGCCGGTTTTGTTCAAAATTTTTATTAATGATCTGGATGATGGGATGGATTGCACCCTCAGCAAGTTTGCAGATGACACTAAGCTGTGGGGAGAAGTAGATACGATAGAGGGTCGAGATAGGTCCAGAGTGACCTAAACAAATTGGAGGATTGGGCCAAAAGAAATCTGATGAGGTTCAACAAGGACAAGTGCAGAATTCTGCACTTAGGAAGGAAGAATCCCATGCACCACTACAGGCTGGGGACCAACTGGTTAAGCAGCAGTTCTGCAGAAAAGGACCTGGGAATTACAGTGGATGAGAAGCTGGATATGAGTCAGCAGCATGTCCCTGTTGCCAAGAAGGCCAATGGCATATTGGGCTATATTAGTAGGAGCATTGCCAGCAGATCGAGGGACGTGATTATTCCCCTCTATTCAGCACTGGTGAGGCCACACCTGGAGTATTGCATCCAGTTTTGGTTCTCCCACTACAGAAGGGATGTGGACAAATTGGAGAGAGTCCAGTGGAGGGCAACGAAAATGATTAGGGGGCTGGGACACATGACTTATGAGGAGAGGCTGAGGGAACTGGGGATATTTAATCTGCAGAAGAGAAGAATGAAGGGGGATTTGATAGCAGCCTTCAATTACCTGAATGGGGGTTCCAAAGAGGATGGAGTTGAGCTGTTCTCATTGGTGGCAGATGACTGAACAAGAAGCAGTGGTCCCATGTTGCAGTGGGGGAGGTCTAGGTTTGATATTAGGAAACATTATTTCACTAGGAGGGTGGTGAAGCACTGGAATGGGTTACCTAGGGAGGTGGTGGAATCTCCATCCTTAGAGGTTTTTAAGGTCAGGCTTGACAAAACCCTGGCTGGGATGATTTAGTTGGTGTTGGTCCTGCTTTGAGCAGGGGATTGGACTAGATGACCTCCTGAGGTCTCTTCCAACTCTAATATTCTATGAGTCTATGACTAATTATGTCGACAGGAGAGCACTCTCCCATCGACGTAATGTGTCTTCACCAAACACGCTAAATCGGCACCGCTGCATCGATACAGTGGCACTGATTTAGTGTGGTAGCGAAGAGAAGCCCTAACAGTTCCCTTGTGTGCTTTGATCTATCCCATTTCCAAGCATTAGGGAAATGTTAATGCACAGCAGCAGGCTCCACACAGACACTCAGTGTGCAGCAGGCTAGTGCGAGGAAAATTTACACCCCAGTTTGACACAAACTAAGTGTGTGTAGAGAGAAACCCTGAGACTGTATGAGGCATCCATGGAGAGAAACTGGGGCTTGAGGCAGACAGGACAACTCAAGGTAAGGATAACTATGAGAAAGAGATCAGATGAGGACCCCAGAGGGGAGGGGCAGCACAGAGAACAGGGGGGAAACTGGGACTTGGCTGGGGAAGCCAGAGGTGAAGTCCAGGACTGGCTTGGCAAGGAGACTGGGACCGAGAATGAGAAGCTTGAGAAGTGGAGACGGGAACTGGGTAGACAAGAAGAATAGGACTGGGACACAGAGCAAGGGATGGAGAAGAGACAGGATTGAGACAGGGACAGCTTGGAGGGGATGAGGCGGAAGGGGTTAGGTTTGGGGGAACAGGGGAAGAAGGGTCTGTCACTACCAGAACACACACCTCTCCAGAGCCTGGAATGGAACACAGCATCCCTGAGTTTTGCCATTCCCCTGCTGTCAGCAAATATGTGTCAAACCCTTCAGCAAAATTTTCTGATCCCCCTCTAGTGCTGGTCCACAAAGGGGATGACAACCTACTACTACTGTCAGTTACTTAATTAGCTCAAGTGGCAGTGGATTCTGTGGTGGATCTAAAGGTTACAACCCTGCTGATGACCCATGTGGGTGTCACAGGGTTGTCATCTTTCTAATGGCTAGTATTTGGATCCTTAAGTCCCTACCCCCAGCCCTGCCTCTTCCTCTCAAGGCCACAACCTTCTCCACCTCTTCCTCCAATCCTGCTCCAACTCTTTCCTTGAGGCCCCGCCCCTTCTCTGCCTCTTCCCCTCAAGGCCCTGCCTCCGTCACTCACTCTCCCCCCCCCCATCATCACTCACTGGATAGTCTCAAGGAGCCTGTCTGCAGGTACGAAGTCACCCCGGCTGAGCAGAGGCTGGCACAGATTAATGCACTGGTGCTTTCCCCCGCCCAATGGAAACAAGACTTTTGGTTCAGGTGCCATTTAGGTCTGTTTTTTTTCAGTTTGCTTTTCTTAAAAACCTAGGGAATTATGCACAAAGCTTTACTTGTAAGGCACATTAAGTTTGCAAAGTTGAGCAGTAAAAAACAAGGAAATGGCAGAATTAAAGTTGTCTTTGCAACTTTATTTTGGCCCACCTGTACATATGTGTTAAGATACCGTCTTTAATTACATGATAACAAGCTATTTTCTCGATGAGGAATTGAGTTCTATCCCTGCCTTTGCCACAGAGTTCCTATGTGATCCTTGGCAAGTCACTGAAACCAAATGTTTATTTTGGCTCACTTGTACGTATGCATTAAGATACAGTCTTTCATTACATGATAACATGCTATTTTCTCAACAGGACCCCTGCTTCATTCTGTGCACAGGACAGACAGTGCTCTGAATCAGGGCTGTGGAGTGAAGGAGGCAGGTGTCTGTAGGTCCCCTGCCTCATTTATTGCAGAAACTGTGCAGTGTGCTGTGTATGAGGCAGGGGATTGCAGAAATGGAAAGGAGGGTCTCTTGTTAAGGCAGGTGAATGCTGCCCTGAGGAATTGGATTCTATCCCTGCCTCTGCCATAGAGTTCCTATGCAATGCTTGGCAAGTCGCTGAAACCAAAAGTTTCCCAGGTGGTCATTAATTGTGTGTTCCTCATTTTATGGGTGGCCCCCTTGTAACCTTGGGGGTCTGGTTTGGAGAAGTGCTGAGCACTCACTGCTGTAAACTGAAGTCAGTGGGTGCTGTGCTCTGAACATACTAAGTGCTGTACAATGCTAAGGATTCTGAAAAATCAGGACCTGGTGTCTCAAGCTGGGCATCCAAAATCAGTCGACACTTTTGATCATTTTGTCCATAGTGTCTCTGGGCTTCAGTTCCCCATGTGTAAAATGGAGATAACAACACTTCCCTGCCTCCCAGGGGTGCTGTATAGAGAAATTCTTTAATGTTTGTGAAGCACTCAGCTGCCATAGACATGAGCCATAGAAAAGCCTATAAGGAAATGAACAATTCTGTTTTGGGAGTTCAGTTTGGATGACGTGCAGTACATAGGGGCTGGGGCCACACATTGAACAATGAGTATAAAAAGAGCTATTGACCATCCACCCATTCAGTCAGCACCATGTGTCCTGTGCACTGAATGGGGCAGGGGTCCTGGGGCAAAAATAGCATTTGATCATGTAATTAAAGGCTGTAGCACAATGCAAATACAAAAGGGTCTAATTAAGGTTACAGAGGACAGCACGAGTGTGTCATTCTGAATGTTTGAGTGCTCGGCTTTACAAATTTAACTTCCTTTTAGCTACTTAGCTTCATAGATTTTAAGGGCTGATGGAAGCATTAGATTATCTAGTCTGGTCTCCTGGGTAACAGGCTATAGAATTTAATCCAGTTACTCTTGAACTGAATCTAATCATTTTTGTTTGGCTAAAGCACATCTTCGAGAAAGGCATCCAGTTTTCATCTAAATACTTCAGGAGATGAATAATTTTCTGCTTCTCTTTTAGTTTGTTCCAATGGTTAATCGCCCTCACTATGAAAAATATATGGCTTACTTCTAATATGACTTATCTGGCTTTAACTTCCACCCATTAGTTCTTGTTTTGCCTTTCTCCACTAGAATAAAGAGGCCTCTACTTACCAGTGTTTTGTCCATGCACAAGTATTTATACTCTAAAGTACTTATACAGTATAATCACGTCACCTCTTGGTCTTCTTTGTTAAAAATAAACAGATGGAGCTTCTGGAATCTCTCATTGCAAGGCATATTTTCAAGCCCTCAAATCATCTTTGTGGCTCTTCTCTGCACCCTTTCCATTTTTTTAAAAATATCCTTCTTAAAATGTGGACAGCACAGCTGGATGCAGTAGCAGTCTCACCATGCTGTATACAGAGGTAAAATCATGTCCCTGGTCAGAAATTATCCAACAAAATGGAGATTCATAGGAAAATGCTGGTTTGTTGAATTCCACATTTCCCATGAAAGTGAGTCGGGTGCAATGAACTTTCTCCAGACCACAGGCTGGGTTATGGCAGAAACTTGCATGGTTAAGTTCCAGCTTGCTTGGGGGCCCTCCAGCCAGCCCTGCCATGTAGACTGCCTTAGGGCCAGGTACCCCAGTCTTCTCAGGTCAGCTGCTCTGGGATAGCTGCACCATGTAGACTGCCCCAGCACCAGAAACTCTGGTGTTCTGTAGTCTGAAGCTCCAGGGCAACCCTGCCATGGAGAACGGAGTCATAGAATCATAGAATATCAGGGTTGGAAGGGATCTCAGGAGGCCATCTAGTCCAACCCCCTGCTCAAAGCAGGACCAATCCCCAACTACATCATCTCAGCCAGGGCTTTGTCAAGCCTGACCTTAAAAACCTTTAAGGAAGGAGATTCCACCATCTCCCTAGGTAACCCATTCCAGTGCTTCACCACCCTCCTAGTGAAAAAGTTTTTCCTAATATCCAACGTAAGCCTCCCCCACTGCAACTTGAGACCATTACTCCTTGTTCTGTCATCTGGTACCACGGAGAACAGTCTAGATCCATCCTCTTTGGAACCCCCCTTCAAGTAGTTGAAAGTAGCTATCAAACCAGCCGATTGCTGTGGGCAGAAGTCAGGGGAGGGAAGGAGGAGGCTGCGCCCAGCACCCCCGCTCCTCCCCCCAGCCTCCCGAATGCCGTAAAGACAGCTGACCGCCATGGGCAGCAGCCGCGGGGAGCAGGGGGAGAGCGCTGGTCTGCAGGGTCTGCCAGCGGGTGGGGGGGGCATAGGGGAGCCGATAGGGGGGCTTCCAGCCTGTTAAATACCTGTATTAAATTGCCTGTTTAAAATGTATATAATGCCTTTTGTCTGGCAAAATATATATATATACTCCTCCCTGGTCATTTGTCCAATCTTCCACTTCTTGTAAGCTTCTTTTTTGTGTTTAAGATCAGAAAGGATTTCACTATTAAGCCAAGCTGGTCGCCTGCCATATTTACTGTTCTTTCTACACATCGGGATGTTTTGTTCCTGCAACCTCAATAAGGATTCTTTAAAATACAGCCAGATCTCCTGGACTCCTTTCCCCTTCATGTTATTCTACCAGGGTATCCTGCCCATCAGTTCCCTGAGGGAGTCAAAGTCTGCTTTTCTCAAGTCCAGGGTCTGTATTCTGCTGCTCTCTTTTCTTCCTTGTGTCAGGATCCTGAACTCGACCATCTCATGGTCACTGCCTTCCAGGTTCCCATCCACTTTTGCTTCCCCTACTAATTCTGCCCTGTTTGTGAGCAGCAGGTCAAGAAGAGCTCCGCCCCAGTTGGTTCCTCCAGCATTTGCACCAGGAAATTGTCCCCTACACTTCCCAAAAACTTCCTGGATTGTCTGTGCACCACTGTATTGCTCTCCCAGCAGATATCAGGGTAATTAACGTCTCTCATGAGAACCAGGGCCTGTGATCTAGTAACTTCTGTTAGTTGCCTGAAGAAAGCCTCGTCCATCTCATTCCCCTGGTCTGGTAGTCTATAGCAGACTCCCACCACAACATCACCCTTGTTCCTCACACTTCTAGACTCTCTCAGGTTTTTCTGCAGTTTCATACTGGAGCTCTGAGCAGTCATACTGCTCTCTTACATACAGTGCAACTCCCCCACCTTTTCTCCCCTGCCTGTCCCTCCTGAACAGTTTATATCCATCCATGACTGTACTCCAGTCATGTGAGTTATCCCCCCAAGTCTCTGTCATTCCAATCACATCATAATTCCATGACTGTGCCAGGACTTCCAGTTTTCCCTGCTGGTTTCCCAGGCTTCTTGCATTTGTGTATAGGCATTTAAGATAACTCGCTGATGGACCTTCTTTCTCAGTATGAGACAGGACTCCTCCCATCTTGCACTCTCCTGGTCGTGCTTCCTCCTGGTATCACACCTCCGCACCTACCTCAGGGCTTTGGTCTCCTTCCCCTGGTGAACCTAGTTTAAAGCCCTCCTCACTAGGTTAGCTAGCCTGCTTGCGAAGATGCTCTTCCCTCTCTTTGTTAGGTGGAGCCCATCTTTACCTAGCAATCCTCCTTCTTGGAACACCATCCCATGGTCAAAGAATCCAAAGCCTTCTCTCCGACACCACCTGCGTAGCCATTCCTTAACTTCCACGAGTCGATGGTCTCTACCTGGGCCTTTTCCTTCTACAGGGAGGATGGATGAGAACACCACTTGCATCTCAAACTCCTTTATCCTTCTTCCCAGAGCCACGTAGTCTGCAGTGATCCACTCAAGGTCATTCTTGGCAGTATCATTGGTGCCCACGTGGAGAAGCAGGAAGGGGTAGCGATCCGAGGGCTTGATGAGTCTCGGCAGACTTTCTGTTAAATCGTGAATCCTAGCTCCTGGCAAGCAGCACACTTCCCGGCTTTCCTGTTCGGGATGGCAGATAGATGACTCAGTCCCCCTGAGGAGGGATTCCCCAACCACCACCACCACCCACCACCTTCTCTTGGGAGTGGCGGTTGTGGAACCCCCATCCCTCGGACAGTGCATCTCATGCCTTCCAATTGGTGGATTCGCCTTCTGCTTCCTTCCCTCAGATGTACCATCTAATCCACTCTCCACATTAGTACCTCTGGAGAGAACATGAAAATGGTTGCTCACCTGTATCTGCATTGCTGGTACGTGGACTCTCCTCTTTCTTCTTCTGGAGGTCACATGCTACCAATTTTCTTCAACGTCCTTCTGTCCCCGCTGCTCAGCCTGCTCTGATTCTTCAGACTGTTGTGCCCGCAGAAGCATATCTTGACATCTGTCCAGGAATCTTCATTTTCTCTTATGCAATGCGGGGTTGATACTTGTTTCTCCAGACCTTGAACCTTCTCTTCCAATATGGAGACCAGCTTGCACTTTCTACAGACAAAGTTGCTTCTGTCCCCCGCTTTAACCAGGGCTCATCTCCCAGCTCCACAGTAGGGAAAATAGAAATCTTGGGATGGGATCCCGATTCCCAGGGTCTGCAGCTCTGAGGCAGCCCTGCGTTGCAGACTGTTCCAGACTGGGGACCCCAGAGCTTTGAGGCTCCCAGGCCAGTGGGCTATTTGGGATACCATCTGGCCCACGAGTCTGGAAACCCAGGGTCCCCAGTCCAAGGCAGTCTGCATGGCTAGGCTGCCCAAGAGCCACAGACCCTGGGAGCCCCAGCGGTAACTGAGAGAAATTGACATTTTTGTTTTTCTCTTAGCACTGGTGAAACTGACAAGAATGTCAGTGTCACTCAGCATCTGCTGGTGTCCCTGGGAGCAAATTTCATGTCGGACACACCATGTGTTGGTGCTTTCAGAAGAAATGTTGAGAGGATTTCTGGTTCACAGGAAGTTTTGAAATAGCAAAATTTCCTGTGAGCTGGAAATCCTGCATTTCAGCCAGTTCTTCTCACTGCTCCCTTGTTTAAACCTCCAAGGATCACCTCAGCCTTTTCACAGCATCACCCTGGGAGCTCTAGTTCAGTTTCTTGTCCACTATGACCCCTGTGAAGACCATGGGAGATATCTGCATGTTTATGTATATTATGTGTTACCTCTGTTTCTTTTATTGCTCTTTTACCATTTACCGGTACTACCAGCTTTCAAAGAGTAACTCCCGCTGGAGCTCCCCACGTGTCCCAGCAAGGCAGACAATGGCTACAGAGAACCCAGTCACTGGTACTTAACTGACAATACAGGTGTCGAGGCCTTTCAACTTTTGCCTCTGACCAAGCCAGGCACAACCCCGCTAGCTTGGGAGAGGGGAGGGGCCCTTCAAGTGGGAAAATTAAACAAAGAGCTTGGGAACTATGAAAAGGGGAGCCCTGATGAACAGAGGGGGTGAGGCAGGGTCTGCAGGGAAGGAGATTGAAACCCAGTCCCCAGAAGCAGGGGTAGCTGGGATAGGTTGGGCCAGCCTAGGTTTTGAGGGAAATTATGAGGATTAGTAAAAAGCATCAGAGAGTCCTGTGGCACCTTTAAGACTAACAGATGTATTGGAGCATAAGCTTTCGTGGGTGAATACCCACTTCGTCAGATGAGGATTAGGTAAGACATATGCCTGTTGGCCTTTAGTTGCTTTAACACTTTTCTCTCTGGTCACGGTGTTCCTATGGATACATAAAAAAATCACTCTCCTGGGCCTGGTACTAGTCAATATTTTCATTAATGATTTGGATGATGGAGTAGAGAATCAAGTCATCAAATGTGTGGATGACACAAACCTGGGAGGGGTCACAAGCTCTTTGGATGAGAGTATTAGAATTCATAGTGACCTTGATACATTGGAGAATTGGTTTGAAATCAGTAAATTAAAATTCAGTAAAGACAAGTACAAAGTACTAGACTTCGGAAGGAAAAATCAAATGCAAAAAATCCAAAATGGAGAATAACTGACTAGGCAGCAGTACTGCAGAAAATATTCTGGGATTATATTGGATCAGAGACTGAAATGGGTGATGCTGTTTTGAAAACAGGAAATGTCATTCTGGATTTTATTAACAGATTTGTCCTAAGTAAGACACAGGAGGTAATTGTCCTGCTGTACTCAGCACTGGTGAGGCCTCAGCTGGAGCACTGTGTCCAGTTTTGGGCTCTCTCTCTACGACGGGTAGGACAAGAATTAATCCACTTAGATTGGAGCAAGGGAGAGTCAGGTCAGATATTTGGAAAATCTTTCTAACTATAAGGATAGTTAAGTACTGGGTAACAAGGGAGGTTGTGGAATCCCCATTGTGATGTTGCACTCCATATGTTTTATGGAAATATGCTTATGAGCGTGAATATGATGTAACTGGAATATGCTTTATACAAAAGATCTGTTGTAAGGTATCATAACAAAAGTCATAACCTACTGAATATATTTCTCCTATTTGAATGTATGTATCATTCTTGTATCTGAAGCTACAAATATGAAGTATAACTCTGAGGTCCTACTGTAATTATGCAAAGTGTGGGCCATTAATGGTGGTTTAGAATCTGGACAGTTCCCATTGACTAGGACAATTGCATGTAGAAGGTTTATTTACCTGCAAGCTTTCCTGTGTATGTGTGGGCCAGCCTGTGGGTAATGAAGAATGAGGTCTCACAGGACATGTGACCATGTCACATGATACTGGAATCCATCTTAAATTTGGTACTTTTCCATTTAGAAGGAGGGGTAGGGACCCAGAGAGACAAAAGTTTCCCGCCTTGTGCCAAAGCTATAAAAAGGGGAGGAGCAGGACAGTCGGGGATGCCAGTCATGAGAGAGCCCCTGTTTTCCACCTAAGATGTCTGCTGGAACTAATAAGGACTATAACAGGGGAAAGGATTGGGCCCAGACTAGGAAGGAGTCTAGTCTGTGAAAGAAGCTTATTGGAACATCTCTGAGGGTAAGATTTTACCTGTGATAGGTTTCTTAATGTGTTAGGCTTAGATTTGCGTGTTTTTTATTTATTTCGCTGGGTGACTTACTTTGTTCTGTCTGTTATTACTTGAAACCACTTAAATCCTACTTTTTATACATTGGTCTGTGTTGCAGCAGGCTAGCATGTGTGGCTCAACAAGGCAGGGTTGTGGAGTCCCAACTGGCAGGGAAAACAGGCTCAGAGTTAATTTCAGAACATCAGGTGAAAGTCCCAAGGGGGTCTCTGTGACTGAACCTGTCACACACGTCATTGGTGACTTTTAAGAACAAGTTAGACAAACATCTATCAGGGATGGACTAGGTATACTTAAACCTGTCTTGGTGTGGAGGGATGGACTATCTGCCTTCGTCAGGTTCCTTCCAGTCCTACATTTCTATTTATTCCGAGATTTGATAAGCTATTGAGGCCTGCTGATTTTTTAAAAAAAGTTTATCTGTAGTAGATACTGTTTAACATCCTCCTTAGTTACCAATGGATTGCAGAGTGGTACACCCTCCTCACATAGTATGAAAACACATCCTGCTTCTATCCAAAACCAGAAATGTTTATTGAACACGTCTGCCTTATTTGCATCATTATAAACTATTTTACCATCTCCATTTGTAATGGGCCAACACCTTTGTTAGGATTTGTTTGTTTGTTTGTCTTTGCTCCTAATATACTTTAAAAATTGTCATTATTGTTCCTTGCCCTGCCAACTATGGAGTTTTCCATGATAGCTTTAGCTTCCTTTATCGATTTCTACATCTCATAGCTTCCAATGTATATCAATTGCTACTGAATTCCCCTCTTTCCATTTGTTGTACTTTTTTTTTTATTTCTAATTGCTGCCTGCACTGTCCCACTGCACCAGGACGGGCTTTTGGCCAAAGTTCTAGGGCAGTGCAACACCTAACTCCCTAAGGCTCCTTTGTAATTTTCATACTTCATTGGCTTTCTAGGACACATTGAGCTCCAGCTGGATGGAGGGGACAATGCCTGCTCAGGACGTGTGAAAGTAAGACGTGGAGACACCTGGGCTACAATCTGTGATGCACACTTTGATCTCAAAGCTGCCAGTGTTATCTGTAATGGACTACAGTGTGGAACAGCTCTATCTATCCCAGGAGGAGCTCACTTCGGAGAAGGACATGGACCAATCTGGCCTGAGGAATTCCATTGTGTAGGGAATGAGTCACACCATGTGTACTGTCCCAGGAAATCACATGGGAGTCAGACTTGCTCACATGCAAATGATGCCAGTGCCATATGCTCACGTAAGAATTTGGCACAATGTCTCTAAAATCCCAGTGTTGTGTATTCTAGTGCAGCAATAAAACGATCTCACTCTGTAGGGAGCTGGGATAATAGAGCTGCTATCGGCTTCTAGTAAAACCTCAACAATCCAATATAATGGGGATGGGCTCAATCCCCTTGACTTTCCTTTTCTTTGTTATTTAATATAAAATAGCTCCAAGCCTCCCTCTTTAAACCCCTTCTCCCTTCTCCCCTGGGTACACAGGATTCCGGCTGGTGAACGGCAGCACAGCGTGCTCAGGGAGGGTGGAGATCCAGGTTCTTGGTGCCTGGGGAACCCTCTGTGACTCACGCTGGGATTTACCAGATGCCAACGTTCTCTGTCATCAGCTCGACTGCGGATTCGCTGAATCAGTCCCAGGAGAAGCGTATTTTGGGAAAGGAACCGGCTCTGTCTGGACAGACACATATCACTGCAAAGGGACTGAACCCCATTTGAGCCATTGCCCTGTTACTGCCCTGGGGGCCTCTCAGTGCTCACACGACAATGATGCCAGTGTGATTTGCTCAGGTAAGTGCAGGAGAGATGCTGGATTAATGACACCGGCCCCTCAGTGTGTGACACTGCCCCCAGAGCAGGGGAACCTCAGGACACAGCAAGGGGAGGGGGAGCTAGATCCTAAAGCACGTATAATACTAGTAAATGTATTAAAGATAAAATTTAAGTAAATAATATTATCACAAAAGAATAGTTGTGACCTGGGGAAGCCCTGGATTCTCCAGTAAAAACATCAGCAACTCTGTCCTTACACAGGGCAGAGGAGCAGGGGCAGCACTTTGTCCTCCCAATATGGAGGTTGCTTCACACTTTCTATTATAAAATATTCTCCGCACCTTCTTGTGAAGCTCTCGCACCTTCCTTGATTGCTGGAAGCTTTGCCTTCTCTAGTGCAGTGAGATGCCTTCCAGGTTTGGCTGAATTATAAACTGCTGAAAATCACCATTTCCCTTCTCCTGAGGATATTTTTGGTAGCACACTACAGAGAAAGTAGTGCTTTCACTCACTTAGCTTTTTTTACTTTTTTCACACCTTTCCAATTGAAAAAACTCTAAAAATCCCTCCACCCCCACCCCGGCTTTCTTACTTTCTTTTTCTAACTTTTTACAGTGGAAGAAAAGATTAGCAGGGGATTGGACTAATGACCACATGAGGTCTCTTCTAATCATAATATTCTGATTGTATGAAAAAATAGAAAGGGGGAGGAAGTGGCAAACCTGTAAATCCAAAAACTGGAAAAGAAAATTGAATGTTTCATTTCCCAAACGTTGAAATTAATCAACATTTTAGTTAGAGTCTAAACAAAAGTTCTCATTCCATTTCCACATGCCAATATCATGGATCTGTTTAAAAATTGAAATACTGCATTTGAAATACTTCACAGGAAAAATTTTGAGTGGTTGACCCGCTCTAATATTTACCTTTTATAAAAAAAAAAAATAAACAGCATTATTTAGTTCATTTAGTCAAAGCCAAAGGCACAAGATTTAGAAAAAAACAGAATTAAGGTTACCTATATAATGTTAATTCAGTCCCCCACCCTCCCTTCTGCATATACATTATGATACAGTTTAATTGCATGCATACGTCCTATTATTCTTACCTACCCCCAGTATCAGAGTGCACCACAAACATTAATGAATTTGTCTTCATAACACCCCAGGAGATAGCAGTCTCTTATGATGCCCATTTCAAAAGTGACTTAGGCACTTAGAAGCCCAAGAATAACATTTTCAAAAATGCCTAAGTGACTTAGAGACTTAAATCCTATTTTCTCAAGTAATGTAGGAGCCCAAGAACCATGCAGACTTCCCCCTCTTGCTGCCTAAGTCACTTCTGAAAATAGCACTTAGGCTCCTACATCATTTAGCTGCTTTTGAAAATTTTACTTACAATGATTAAAGCCAAAATTCCAAACTCGCTACTTATTTGGGGTGATTGGGCAGCAACCTGAGACCCTCAGGGCATGATACTCCAGAATACTCACCATTTCTGAAGAGTTTCATGTGTTCAAAGTTCTCTACAGACATTAATAAACCCTCACCAAACTCCAGGGAGCAGGTGGGTAAGTATTATTATTAGCTCCATTTTACAAATGGTGAAACTGAGAGAGATAAGCAAAGTGACTTGACCAAGACCACCCAGTGACTCAGCAGCGGAGACAGGATAAAACAAAGTGTTTTGACTCGCAGCCCTGTGCTCGTTCCACCCGATCCCACTGCCTGACTGCAGAAGAGCTGAGCATCCACATTTTGTCTTGACCCTAGCAGCAGTTGTGAGTGCTCAGTACTTCTGCAAATCAGACCCCATAAAAATTGGCTTAAGAGACCTGCTCAGCATCACCTGTGAAGTCTGTAGCAGAGGCAGGAACAGAACTGAGCTCTACTGAATGACAGTCACTGCTCTTAACAAGATCATCCTAGTTCTTCCTACGCTCCCCTGCTTGTTCTCTTCAGGCCTTCCAGTTTCTAAAGTGAATGAGGCAGGGGTCATACAGGCACAGCCTGATGCTGCACAACCCCGACTTATCCATCCTGGGCACTGAAAGTGGCCAGGGCCCTGCAGGAAAATAATTCACTAGAAAACTTAATTTTAATGACCAGCCAATCTGGTTCCCTTGTGACTAAATGGAGCCCGTCTCTTGAGTCTATAGATCCGCAGTTTTAAGACCCAAAGAGGCCACTGTGATCATCTGCTTCTCCCCTCACCAAAGGGACCCTTCCTGCTTAATAAAGTTCCAGCTCCCCTCTCTGACCCATCTTCAAATCCATATACAGAGTCTCCATAGGGCTTCTTGACTTGCTGGAACTGGGGTCCTTACAGAGAAACCTACTTCAGAAGCCCTGGATTTCAACCTTCTTCCTAATAATGTACTGTAGCTTCCAGGACTATCTCCCACAGAGCCCAGAGTCACTGGTGCCATTACACACCATAACTAAGCCTATAGGGCCCTGCCCAGCACTCACAACAGAGGTCTACTCTCCTCTTCACAGCTGATACCTTTATACCTTGGGGGCAATTCACCTCACAGTTTTCCTGCTTCTCACAGATGCTGCTACCTGCATTCCTAACTGAATTCCCTGCAGCCTGCCCTGCCCCTCTTAACTAGCTACCCAGCCCATACCCTGGTTCTCGAAGGGAACTCCTCAGCACATGAAGATGCTGATTTCTCCCCACAGTTGCTGGAAGGAGAATCCTTTCTAAGGAAAAACACCTGGTCCCTTCCGTACGAGCTCCATCTGCCATGATCCCATCTGGCCTTCCTGAGGGGCTGTGGTACCCAGTTATATCCATGAGCCTACCTGGAAAGCCCCAAATCTACTCTCTACCCCAGGGGTCGGCAACATTCAGCACGCAGCTCGCCAGGGTAAGCACCCTGGCGGGCCGGGCCAGTTTTATTTATCTGCTGTCGTGGCAGGTTTGTCCGATCGCGGCCCCCACTGGCCACGGTTCGCCCGTCCCGGGCCAATGGGGGTGGGGAGAAGCGGTGCGGGCGAGGGATGTGCTGGCCGCGGCTTCTCGCCGCCCCCATTGGCCCTGGATGGCGAACCGCGGCCAGTGGGGGCATCACAATATTCACCAACAGAGAACGTCCCCTTCCCCTCCCCACACACAGCCTGCTTATTGTTGTGTGAATTGATCAGCTGGAATCTCACGTTGGGCTCATAGATAAACATGGGGGGAGGGATAGCTCAGTGGTTTGAGCATTGGCCTGCTAAACCCAGGGTTGTGAGTTCAATCCTTGAGGGGGCCACTTGGGGATCTGGGGCAAAATCAGTACTTGGTCCTGCTAGTGAAGGCAGGGGGCTGGACTCGATGACCTTTCAAGGTCCCTTCCAGTTCTAGGAGATGGGATATCTCCATTAAATTATAACACCACACTTCAGGGGACAGCTCCAGTCAGAACCACCAGTGTCAGGAACTATCTCACACTGGGAGCTCCTGCACTGGACCCAGGTGAACCAAGAAAGTTGCCACCTACTGAGCAAAGATCAGAGGGAACTAAGGGAATTTACCAATAATAACCTGTTTCTGACCATCATGAGCCCTGCTCTTCCATTGGCCAAACTCCCTCAAGGCAAACTTGACTAAATCATTCACAACCCACCTGCTAAGTGCTTGTGCAGACACCATTCACTGGCTTCCAGGCATTTAAGCCTGGATAAAGTGACTACAAACCTCAGCAGCCATTCCACCACCACACACAGAGACTATTTTCCCAATCAGTAATCTGCAGGAATTCTCTCGCTCACTCATTTACAGGGTCTGCTGGCAAGTCCCTCTGGCAAACTCAGCGTGTTACAACAATCCTTATATCAGCTTCACTTAGAGATTCAAAAGAGAAAGTTTCTTCTGACAGAGGTTGTTCCATTTAACACTGTGACACGCTCTGATCACTGGGTGATAACCTTCTTCTTTAGAAACAGTCCATAATTTCATGCATACTCTGTATTATTTCTATTGTATAACAGGGAGTGTTATTCAGTGTAGTTCCCATCTCTCCTGAGCCCAGGTCGTTCTGAATCACTCAGACTGCTGAATGGAGAGAGCCGGTGTGATGGGAGAGTAGAGATTTCCCTCCGTGGTGTGTGGAGCAGAGTGCTGGATGACCAGTGGGACATGAATGATGCCAGCGTGGTGTGCAGGGAGCTCCAGTGCGGAGTCGCGGAGAAAGCTTTTAACCCCCCTAAGTCTGAGCAAGGAACAGGCCCCGTGGGGCTGAGAAGGGTCCAGTGTGCAGGAAATGAGACTCGTCTGACTCTCTGTGACAACTCCATGTCTGAGTCAGCCCAGGCAGGAATCGCTGCAGATGTCGGTGTCGTTTGTTCAGGTGATTCATTTCCAGATCTCACAAACATTCTCTGTTCAGTAGGAAAATACATATTAACAGCTGGGATCTATCCCCACAGGGAGCAGGCAGATCAGACTTGTGAATGGGACAGGTCGCTGTGCTGGGAGAGTGGAGATTTATTACAGCGGCAGCTGGGGGACAGTCTGTGATGATTTCTGGGACCTACCGGACTCCAGTGTCGTCTGCAAACAACTGGGATGTGGACATGCCATCAATGCAACTGTCTCTGCTCATTATGGGCAAGGATTCGGGCAGATCTGGCTGGATGATGTGAACTGCTCGGGGAATGAATTCGATCTCTGGGCATGTCCTTTCAGGGGCTGGGGCCAGCACAACTGCAGACACAAAGAGGACGCGGGAGTTCTCTGCTCAGGTCTGTTTTGTGAATGCTCTCGTGAGCTGTGTTATTAGGTGATTTAATGGAGAGGGCAGATGTTTAAGGAGATTGCTGAGAATGATACTTTCCCTGGCTGTCTCTGCCTCCCTTTCCCTTGTGTTACTACCTACCAGGGTCACCATTAGAAAGTCCTCAGCTCCCACCAGAGATATTGGAGATATTGCAAGATTTCCCTAATGTTAGAATGCTGTGTCTCAGGTATCTGAAGGAGACTGTATCATGGAAAGCAATGACTGAAAAAGGATGTAGGGTCCTAGTGGAGAAATAACTGAACATTAGCTCCCAGTGCTCTGTGTGGTAAAATGGGGTAATGCGAACCTTGGATGTGTAAACAGAGGAGCAGAGAGTAGGAGTGGGGACTAAATTTTACTATTGTGTGTGGCACTGGTGAGACAGATACTGGAATACTGTGTCCAATTCTGATGTCCACAAAAATTGGAAAGGGAGCAGAGATGAGCCACAAAAGTGATGTGATGGCTTGAATAAAAGCCTTAGGGTGAGAGATTTCAGATGCTGAATCTGTTTAGTTTATCAAAATGATCAAGAGGTGACTTGATTACAGTGCATAAGTTCCTTCACAAGGAGAACATACACTTACTAAAGGGCTCTTTAATCTAATGGAGGAAGGCAGAACAAGAGTCAGTGGCTGGAAGCTGAA